>NC_053154.1:267807592-268063702 GCF_016835505.1 Polypterus senegalus
TATTCACAGTGCATCACTTTTTCCACATTTTGTTATGTTACAGCCTTATTCCAAAATGGATTAAATTCATTTTTTTCCTCAGAATTCTACACACAACACCCCATAATGACAACGTGAAAAAAGTTTACTTGAGGTTTTTGTAAATTTATTAAAAATAAAAAAACTGAGAAATCACATGTACATAAGTATTCACAGCCTTTGCTCAATACTTTGTTGATAAACCTTTGGCAGCAATTACAGCCTCAAGTCTTTTTGAATATGATGCCACAAGCTTGGCACACCTATCCTTGGCCAGTTTTCCCCATTCCTCTTTGCAGCACCTCTCAAGCTCCATCAGGTTGGATGGGAAGCATCGGTGCACAGCCATTTTAAGATCTCTCCAGAGATGTTCAGTCAGATTCAAGTCTGGGCTCTGGCTGGGCCACTCAAGGACATTCACAGAGTTGTCCCGAAGCCACTCCTTTGATATCTGGGCTGTGTGCTTAGGGTCGTTGTCATGCTGAAAGATGAACCATCACCCCAGTCTGTGGTCAAGAGTGCTCTGGAGCAGGTTTTCATGCAGGATGTCTCTGTACATTGCTGCAGTCATCTTTCCCTTTATCCTGACTAGTCTCCCAGTTCCTGCCGCTGAAAAACATCCCCACAGCATGATGCTGCCACCACCATGCTTCACTGTAGGGATGGTATTGGCCTGGTGATAAGCGGTGCCTGGTTTCCTCTAAACGTGACGCCTGGCATTCACACCAACGAGTTCAATCTTTGTCTTATCAGACCAGAGAATTTTGTTTCTCGTGGTCTGAGAGTCCTTCAGGTGCCTTTTGGCAAACTCCAGGCGGGCTGCCATGTGCCTTTTACTAAGGAGTGGCTTCCGTCTGGCCACTCTACCATACAGGCCTGATTGGTGGATTGCTGCAGAGATGGTTGTCCTTCTGGAAGGTTCTACTCTATCCACAGAGGACCTCTGACAGAGTGACCATCATGTTCTTGGTCACCTCCCTGACTAAGGCCCTTCTCCCCCGATCACTCAGTTTAGATGGCCGGCCAGCTCTAGGAAGAGTCCTGGTGGTTTTGAACTTCTTCCACTTATGGATGATGGAGGCCACTGTGCTCATTGGGACCTTCAAAGCTGCAGAAACTTTTCTGTAACCTTCCCCAGATTTGTGCCTCGAGACAATCCTGTCTCGGTGGTCTACAGACAATTCCTTTGACTTCATGCTTGGTTTGTGCTCTGACATGAACTGTCAACTGTGGGACCTTATATAGACAGGTGTGTGCCTTTCCAAATCATGTCCAATCAACTGAATTTACCACAGGTGGACTCCAATTAAGTTGCAGAAACACCTCAAGGATGATCAGGGGAAACAGGATGCACCTGAGCTCAATTTGGAGCTCAATTTGGAGCTTCATGGCAAGGCTGTGAATACTTGTGTACATGTGCTTTCTCAATTTTTTTATTTTTAATAAATTTGCAAAAACCTCAAGTAAACTTTTTTTACATTGTCATTATGGGGTGTTGTGCGTAGAATTCTGAGGAAAAAAATGAATTTAATCCATTTTGGAATAAGGCTGTAACATAACAAAATGTGGAAAAAGTGATGCATTGTGAATACTTTCCGGATGCACTGTATATATGTATATGTATATGTATATATGTATATGTATGTGTATATATATATATATATATATGGAAGAGAAGGTCCGTGATACGGTTTGCATATTTGCAGCTGCAGATCCACAAAGGGGGAAAATGAATCACATATCAAAAGTAGTTTTTTATTCCTGAGTTTTCAACCCCTGCCAGGGGTCTTCATCAGAGGATTATGCTTAGACTTACAAGAATCAAAGGCAATATATAGCAAAAAATTATGTGGAGAAGAGGTGGCTAAGTCAGTGTGGTATTGGGTGTAAAGTCCTGTTTATCATGAATATGTTCTTCTTAAGTTTGCATATGCTGGATTTATGTCCAAGTGTCTGTTGATGCCGTTCTCATTTGGTAACCAGGATTTGGCCAGCTCTCTGGCACTTTTCGTACTGGCCTTGAATTTTACTTGTACGCTGTCCCAGTTAAATGTATGTCCTGTTGATTTAGTATGCGTATAGATCAATGATAGTGAGTTCTTTCTTCTGACGGCATTGCGGTGTTCCTGTATACGTGTTGCGATTCTTTTTGAAGTTTGTCCTATGTATACCGCTGAGCACGAACTGTATGGAATGCTGTACACTGCGTTTCGTATTTATACTGTTGATTTCTTGTTTTTAGATAGATAGATACTTTATTAATCCCAAGGGGAAATTCACATAATCCAGCAGCAGTATACTGATACAAAATACAATATTAAATTAAATAGTAATAAAAATGCATGTAAAAGCAGACAATAACTTTGAGTAATGTTAGCATTTACTCCCCCGGGTGGAATTGAAGAGTCGCATAGTGTGGGGGAGGAACGATCTCCTCAATCTGTCAGTGGAGCAAGACAGTGACAAAAGTCTGTCACTCAAGCTACTCCTTTGCCTGGAAATGACACTGTTCAGTGGATGCAGTGAATTCTTCATGATTGACAGGAGTTTGCTTAATGCCCGTCACTCTGCCACAGACGTTAAACTGTCCAACTTTCCTCCTACAATACAGCCTGCCTTCTTAACAAGTTTGTCCAGGCGTGAGGCGTCTTTGATCTTTATGCTGCCTCCCCAGCACACCACCGCATAGAAGAGGGCACTCGCCACAACCGTCTGGTAGAACATCTGCAGAATCTTATTGCAGATGTTGAAGGATGCCAACCTTCTAAGAAAGTATAGTCGGCTCTGACCTTTCTTACACAGAGCATCAGTATTGGCAGGCAGTCCAATTTGTCATCTTGCTGCACTCCCAAATATTTATAGGTCTGCACCATCTGCACACAGTCACCTCTGATGATCACAGGGTCCATGAGGGGCCTGGGCCATTAAAGAAGACCGTGCACAGATTGTTTAGATTGTTTAGAGTGTTTACCTTAAAGAATGCTACGCAGACAAGATATTATACTCCACCAGCAACCACCTGGTATCTCATAAACAGAGCTGTGTTAAAACTCTATTCAGAAGAGTCCACATCCATTGTAATATGAAGGAAACAAAAATGAATGAGAGCCGCTCTCTCTTCCATCTTTTCCCTTTTCAAACGGATACTCAAAAACATTCATTAATCGAAGCCTACACAGAAGACGCCAAAAAAACTCAGCAAACAATTGACATGAATCAGAACCCCACTCCACCTGGCACTTACTCCCTTAAGTCAGACATCAGAATAGTACACAAACCCACGAACAATCTGCACACGGTACCCTTTAATGCTAAAAACAAGAAATCAACAGCAGAAACACGAAACACAGTGTACAGCATTCGACGCAGTTCGTGCTCAGCGGTATACATAGGACAAACTTCAAAAAGAATCGCAACACATATACAGGAACACCGCAACGCCGTCAGAAGAAAGGACTCACTATCATTGATCTATACCAGGGGTGCCTAGTGCGTTGATCGCAATCGACCGGTAGATCGCAAAAGGTAGTGCAGGTAGATCGCGTTGCAGTCAAAAAAAAATTTTTTTAAACGTTAGTCTATCACATATCCTCCCCGTGTCATTTGTCACTTGATTGATATACAGAGCCGCCAGTCTGAGGTCTCTTATCTTCTAACATACTGGTCATCCCGCACGCACGATCAAACGCGCAAGCTTCTGCAAAACTCCGGCTAAGTGATCTAGTTAGCCTTCCAATTTATATCGACTAAAGAAGGGATTTAAAAAAAAAATGTTTGGGGAGGATGTGGAATTGAAAGGGGATTTTTTTTTCTCACAATGTCACAATCGAAGTGCGTTTGTCTTACCTGTCAATCTATCATTGCTATTCCAAAGAAGGAAAATCTGAAAAGGCACTTTCGAACTGTTCATAAAAACTACGAAACCGACTTCCTTCGGAAAAGCAATCTGAGAAAGGACAGGGAACTAAAATCGCAGTTAATCGGACAGGCGTCATTTTTCACTCGGCTGAATTCAAAAGCTCCTTCACTGCATTATTCGGCTCTACTTGTTTATGCGAGTCAGCCTTTTCCCACATGATGATTATTAAATCCAAATACTGTAGTGACCATAAATGTATTGAATTGTTATTGTGTCATAAAGGTTATTCAGTTATGCAAAGTACGACAACATATATTTTATGTATAAAGTATACTCAGAGTGTAAATCGCTTATATATATATACAGTATATATATATATATACACAGTATATATATATATATATATATATATATATATATATATATATATATAATTTTTAATGTAGGTAGATCATTTCAACCTAGTTATTTTAAAAGTAGCTCGCAAACCGAAAAAAGTGTGGGCACCCCTGATCTATATGCATACTAAATCAACAGGACATACATTTAAGTGGGACAATGTACAAGTAAAATTCAAGGCCAGTACGAAAAGTGCCAGAGAGCTGGCCGAATCCTGGTTATCAAATAAGAATGCCATCAACAGACACTTGGACATAAATGCAGCATATACAAACTTAAGAAGAACATATTCATAATAAACAAGACTTTACACCCAATAAACCACACTGACTTAGCCACCTCTTCTCCACGTAATTTTTTTGCTATATATTGCCTTTGATTCTTGTAAGTCTAAGCATTATCCTCTACACACACACACACACACACACACACACATATATATATATATATATATATACATATACATACATATACACAGTATATACAGTATACATACATACACACAATTTGGTGAGGAGCAGATGACTTTCAGTTATGTTCTGATATATATGTAATACTACAGCAGTAAGTGTGGTACATTCAACTATAAACTAGCATAGTGTTTCGGGGAGAAAATATTACATCCAGTACATACTGTGTAATTGTTGAGTAGCTTGCAGCAACTGGTAAAATCCTATTCACAAGTTCTTTGATAGACATATCTAAGGTAGGATCTACAATAAAAGACCGATTCTGTCTTCCTAGAACTGGTTGTGCTGTAACATAGCGACCATCCACACCAATCAGGAGGTACAAAAGATCTTCTACCAATGCTTGTTCCTGGCAGGATAATGGAAGTGATCCTGAAATGAGGGGATAAATTAATTTTTCATACTTATTTTTGGAGAAATTAATGGATGCATTGTAAGCAGGACTACATTCAGCAGTGTGAATCTTTTAAAATAACATTTAAAATGTTGTACAAAACTACATATTCTTTATTGTACAAAAAAAAGAAAAACTACCACAAAAGAACTAAAACTTGGTTCTCAGTCCCACAGAAGTACAGTATATTAGTATCCTACCAAAATACTAAAAGAGATCTTACAAGAGGGGAAAAAGTGTTGTTGGCCACTTCTTTGTAGGAAGTAGACCATCTTTTTGCAGTTCTGCAACAACAGTGCTTGAATGCAGTGACAAAGAATTTCAGGTTATGCTGACACATTTGCAGGTGGCAGCTTTTGAAGTGCTTTGAGCATGGGAAAGGAGCTATATAAATAAAATGTATTATTATTTTTAAAAGGGTGGTCTTAAATAACTGACATTTTTAGAAAATTACATGATATAGGAAAAGGAATATTGTTCCATCCTGGGCAAAATGTATTTTTACTCTTAGATATACAGTAGCTGTAGAAAACTACTATGTCTGTTTAAAACCAAATGAAGCCAGAGCAACAAATATGCAATAATAATAAAAGTATAATTTCAATAATTATGCATTTATTATTTAATAAAATAACACTTTAAAACTACTTTTTCAACACATCAATACTTACAAGCTTTAAAAAACTGATGTGAATAGGTCATCAATATTAAAAGTAGCTTGTTGTAATCAAACAACAAGACACAGAATCATCAAAAAAATATACATACCAATAGCTACGGTTGTATCGGTGGTTCCACTTGAGCCAATGAGGAAGTCCCCTATAAGTGCAGGTCTTTCATAAACCCAGTTTGGAAAAATAGGGATGGGTTGTGCTGGACTTTTCTTATTGTGCTTATCTCTAAGCATCTTTCTTGTTACTTCCAGGGGCTGAAAAAATACACTTCATATATTTATTTACAAATCTAGGAATGGTTGCGAAAATTAAAGTGCAGTAGTTTTTACGAATTAGAATTTTTTTAATTACTGCACTTGCGCTGATCTCATTTAACTAAATTAATGTAAAAAATTAGAGTACAACTGACAATTCATGATCAAGGCTCTTAGTTCAGCTTTACCTACCTTGTTCCTCATTATCAATCAGGTCAGAGTGTGGTGAAATTCTTTATGATTTCATTATTCATTTTATTCAACAGCCAAATCACATGCACTTCAGAAGAGGCCATCCATCTGAAGCTAAGCATTTTCAGAACAAGCCAGTACTGGAATGGGAGTCCAACCAGGAAACACTTGGGTTGCTGATGGAAGAGGTGATGGTGAGACCAGCAGGGGCCGCTTACCCTGTGGTCTGAATGTGAATTCCAGTGCAATAGTGCAGTGACAGGGACACTGTACTGTAAAAATGGTGCAGTCTTTTGGATGAGACATACTGTAAAACCAAGGTCCAGACTCTTTGTGGTCATAAAGATACCTGGGGTTCCTTAGTAAAAAGTAGGATATCCCGATGTCCTGGCTAAATTGCCCACCATGGCCTAGTCATTCTGGCCCCTTAATCATTCCGTCTCCAATTGGCTAACTATCTCTCATCCCTACACCCTCGAACAGCTAATGTATGGCGAGTGTACTGACTGCCGTTTCATCATTCAGGTGGACGCTGAACATTGCTGGTGGCTGAAATGGCACCCCCACTCACTATGCAAAGCGCTTTGAATAGTGAGAAAAGCACTATATAAATGTAAAGAATTAAAAAATTAACAAAAAATCAAGTACATTACAGCATGTTTTTCTTGATTACAAAGCACTTGAGAAGTCTTACGCAGTTCATGTAATCGCAATGTCTTTCAAATAATTAATTTGTACTCTTTTCCTTTCTAAATGCCAAATATTTCCATTAAAGAAGTGTTTTACTTACAAATTATACATGAAATGCACATTAGTGTGTTCTTATCACCAAATGCTACTTATGGAAAAAAGATAAGAGTAGCTTAAAATATATATATATATATATATATATATATATATATATATATACAGTAATCCCTCCTCGATCGCGGGGGTTGCGTTCCAGACCCCGCGATAGGTGAAAATCATGAAGTAGAAACCATATGTTTGTATGGTTATTTTTATATATTTTAAGCCCTTATAAACTCTCCCACCCTGTTAACATTATTAGAGCCCTCTAGACATGAAATAACACCCTTTAGTCAAACGTTTAAACTGTGCTCCATGACAAGACAGAGATGACAGTTCTTTCTCACAATTAAAAGAAAGCAAACATATCTTATCTTCAAAGGAGCGCCGTCATAAAGGAGCGAGTCAGGAGCAGAGAATGTCAGAGAGAGCGTCGCAAAGAAAAGCAAACAATCAAAAAATCAATACATGCTTTTAAGAATACAGAAGCACCGCGATAAAGCGGCATTTTGTAGAGGAGCGTCCGTGTCCTTTGTGCAAACAGCCCTCTGCTCACACCCTCCGTCAGGCAGAGAGAGCGAGAAAGATAGAGAGAAGCAAACAAGCACCGCGGAAGCATATCTTATAGCATTGAGGAGTTTTAGTTAATATGCAATACATGCTCTGATTGGGTAGCTTTTAAGCCATCCGCCAATAGCGTCCCTTTATGAAATCAACTGGGCAATCAAACTGAGGAAGCATGTAACCTAAATTAAAAGACCCATTGTCCGCAGAAAGCGCGAACCAGCAAAAATCTGTGATATATGTTTAGATGTGCTTACATTTAAAATCCGATAGAGTGAAACCGCGAAAGTCAAAGCGATATAGCGAGGATTACTGTATATATATATATATATATATATATATATATATATATATATATATATATATATATCTCCCATGACTGAAGAAACTTATTTTTATTATTTTAATCTAAAACTGCTTAAAAGCACAAATAGCAGTTAAGAAACAAAAAAGTACATGCTTCAGTATGAATTTGTCACAAATTCAGGAGATATAATCACCAAGTGAACCTATAGGAACTCATTTAAGAAATTATCCTTAGAAAAGTCTGGTGAAGCAAGCCTAAAGACAAAATTGATTATGAATGGACAAGTGTGCTTAACATTCAAAAATCTTAATATCAGAAGACTGAAGGTGACTATGTATTTTTTACTGCATAAATATTATTGCCTACACATTAAAAGTGAGTTGCTAGTATTCAAAAGTCAGATGCGCTCGTAGAAACTGTATTATCAGGATTGTTATTTTGTTTTCTCTTAGTTTCTCAAGATAATGTGCATATTTGTGCTTTAATTACCAGAAATAATCAAAGAATAAATGTCAGAGTATGGATTAAATATAAAGTTGAACTGACTGTTTTACAGTCCCATGACTTAATGACTAAGCTATATTACTAGTTGTTACAGAAGCCAATCTGAACACGAAAATGGAAAAGCAATTAAATTTTTGTTAGCCCAATGGAATGAATGATTCTTTATCAGCCAGTATGGTGCTCTAGTTTTGCTTGAAAGTATACTTAATATGTATTAACCTCTTTGGAATAGTATTACAATCTTCAAAAACATCTATCCAGCCATATTATTCTGATTGTGGGAAACAAAGGACTTACTATTGTTGACAGTTCCATATTTTTGCTCTGCTTGCCTGTTACCTAACTGACAAACATTTGTCTGAATGTTTGCAATCTAGATTCTGATCTTACAGCTTGTATGACAACTCCTTCTGTTTTGCAATTTTATGATCACTTCACTACTTTTAATAATGTTTACCATAATACCTACCTAAAACGTCTTAAAAATGCTTCACTTACTGGAATATGCACTTCTGAATATACTTGTGCCCACCCAAATGTACAGTGTCCCTCAAGATTCAGTGCATGCTACTACCTGTTTCTTATATTGCACCTTTCAATCCCAAGGCACCTAATATGAACATATCACTCCTTAAACTGGCTCAACTATATTGACTTCCTGTTTACTATTAGTTACTTACAAAATTCTGATACTGATACAAATCACAAGGCTTCTCAATATTATGTACAAAGCCACATTAAGCATATCAAAATGTTCTTTCGACCTTATGCGTTCTAATTTTACAAAACTATCCAACTACTTTTGTCTGAGAAGTTTTAACAGTGTTAATATTCTAATCGTAACTAAAAAATCAAATTTTTTTCCTTGACCATTTAAGATCAGCTGTATCTACACATATTTTATTTGTTACTTAGTTCAACTGTTCCTCACATTCTGAAGCTGACTCCATTGAACAATTTATTAACTCCTGTCATGTCTGCTCCCATAAACCATTACTTCCTTACTACTCTCGTTTAGTCCTCATTTATATTTCTATACAACTAAATAACCAAGCTTCTTTCAAATGTATTCTTATGCAATCTGTAAAAAAGGCTATGTGATTATGTGCAATCTGAAAAGTGCTATACAAATAGGAAGGCACACATATAAAAATTGTGAGCTGATTTCCCCTGCCTTATCTGCCAGTGGCAATATAAAAAAAGGTTGTTTCTACATTTTGTTTATATGCAACTTACAGCCTACTTGAATGAGCACAGACTAGTCAAATGATGTAATGCAGGGGTTCTCAAACTCGGTCCTGGGGGCCCACTGTGGCTACAGGTTTTTGTTCCAACCAGCCTCTGTTTTTAATTGGACTCCTGTGCTAATTAAGTGAACTTGTTGTTTCCCAGATTCCCTGTTTTGTGAAAAATATACAAATTAGAAAACTGAGTTTGGTTTATAAAAAAAAAAAGTAGTAAAATGTACTAAGCAGTTATATGTATTTTTTTCTTTTTAACAGTTTTTTCATCTTGATTGTCATTCTACTTTTCTAGGTGTTCTAATTGTTTAATCAATCTATTATTTACTACTTTGTGGGGCTGACACTAAAGTAGATGCAGCCTTTCATGATTGAGTGTTGTTTGCTTGGGTTTCTGCTCTGCTTGTTTTTAATTGTCATTATTAACATTCAATGAAGGGAGCAAACTGCACAGAGAAAGGGCGAGATATAATAAAAAGAGAGTTAAGCATTTAAATCCATAGCAAAAACAGAAATATTTATAAGAAATGTTTCTTATAAATGTAAAAATCATGCTGCTGTGCTTTTCTGAATGTAGAATAAAAGATAAATAAAACCAGCTAATTTAAATGAGATCAGTGCCATCGGGTGTTGTCACTGATTAGGAATCTAGTTGGAACAAAAACCTGCAGCCACAGTGGGCCCACAGGACCGAGTTTGAGAACCCCTGATGTAATGTATTCATTTGGGAACATCTTTGATTAATTCCAGGTATTCATGTTCCATGCACTCAGATACTCTTTATTATTTCTTGTTGTTTTGAATTAATTAATTAAATTAAATTTATGTTTCAGGCTGTCTTGATTACACAGGAGACACTGTGCAGACAACAAAGATTTTTCTCCTTTACCTTTGCATTATGCGCGCATTTGTCCATTCAGAAAATGAAATAAATTAGCACTATCACTTCTTTTTATATCTTACTCCATCCCAGAAGAACAAATGCTGCATACTGTTTTTTTTTTTGTTGTCATTGGCATTTGTGAAAAAAAGACAACTCTGCTCACATTTCACCCAGCAAAATGCACATATTAGAATTAATGTTGACATATCAATACATTTTTATTCATTATTATTCAACATTCATATAACAAGCAAATTATGGGGCATCCCTAATATAAAATTAAGTTTAACTGAATGAGGTAGTCATAAGTTAAATCTAATCAAATATTAACTCTTTTGTATCTTTGACTATAACCAAAGCATCTTGAAGCCATTTTCAAATATACATTTAGTATAAAATAATGCTCATATTGTAAAATACAGTATATACTAATCACATAAAAACATTATTGCAGTCTTCTGTGTAGGGTATGATGCATCTAATCTGGTTAAGATGTAATTATATTTTGCTGATGTGTAATGAGTGCATTGTAAAGAAACCCTGAAGTCAATAATAACATTACTGTGCCACACACCACCTTGACAAGACCATTACATTTTTTATAAGTTTCAGATGCTTTCCTAAATACTTGTGATTATGAACACTGAACAACTTGGGATGGAAATACACTGAGAAAATTGGGTTAAAATTGAACAAGTGTATCAAATGAATAAATCTACTTACCTGTTGAATATTTGAGCTTGCTGCAACATTGCCTAGCTTCTTCCTTAGCTCTTCCAGTTCTTGGATTGACATTTTGGTGTTTGTTGGAGGTATGGTAAAATTTGTGGTGCTGCTGGAAGTAGCACTTGCTGAAATCTCTGCTCTTTCCTTGGCATTTTGTTGCATATACTGTAAAGTCTTAAATAATAATTAACATTTAATCTGCATTTTAGTGAAATAGTAACAAAGCACAAATCCCTATATTGATGTTATGATTATAATTTCATCCACTTAGCACAATACTAATGAACATTCTTTTTAGTGATTATAAATAAAAACTGACAGATATACAGTCGATTCCGTTTAATTGCACCACCGGTTAATCGGACCAGCCACTTATTTGGACCGAATTCTAAAGAACCGAAACAGATCATATTACATAAGCCTAATATTGTTAGCTTATTTGGGCCAAAATTCCGTTTAATCAGACCAAAGAACGTGACAGAGAATAAGAAAAAGAAGCCACAAGTCGCCCGTGGAAAGCGGATGTAAAGCGGGTCAGCGACATCAGGAGGATCCCTGAGCACCCTAGGAGAATTTATGCTTTTATCAAAGGTCAGGAAGTCGGAAAATTTGTACCAAGTGCAAACCAGTGGGGGTGAACATGCCTGCCCTTTCTTTCCTAAAATGGACCGCACAGTAGCCGGTGACATGAAGTTGAGCGTAAACAGAATGTGTCAGATCACACTAGACAAGTTCTTCAAACGTTAACTGGAATTTGGTAATGTAACCTTTTTTATTATGCTTCGCATGCTGAGTGTCGTGTAGATTGTTTAGAAGAATCTGTAGATTTCTTTTTCAATAAACAAAGTTGTAAGCAACCGTACATGTACAAAGTTCTTGTTTGTACGTTAGCCATACACGTGTACAGCACAATAAAAGTCATAAAGACATTTTAATATGTTACTTATAGCACATCCCGTCTTGGTTGCACATGTATAGGGCATGTTCGTGTAATCGGACCAGCCGGTTATTAGGACCAAAATGATCACGTCCCGATGTGGTCCGATTAACAGGAATCGACTGTATAAGCAAACAAAACACCACAGTCTTACTATAAGTTTGCAGCAAGCAAAATTCAAAAATTTTTATTTTTAGTACTAATCTTTTTTGTGATCAATTGTTTGTTTATTGAGAGTAAGATATGATACATAGCAATGAAAAACAGGAAAATATATACAGTATATAAAATTACAGATAAGTTGAAGAAAAATAAATTACAAACTATTTTTGAAATATCATAAATTTAATATTGTTAGATGATAGAGAGGTTATAAACACCAATCCCTCAATCCCCTCCAAGACGCCATGGTCCCAAACCCAAAATGTCCACTCCCCTGTGATGGCAAACCACCAATCATAGCATGCAAATCATAATTTAAACAGCTTGCTCTTCATTTTTTAGTGATAGCATCCCACTTTGTAATGCTATTTTCTGATGCCCCATTAATTTGCAAAGCTAGGTCTTCTAAAAGCATCAAATTATGAAATGAAAACTTCCAGTGACTAAAGCATACACTATCTGGGTCTCTCCAACAACACAATAGTAGAGGTTTTAAAGCAATAGAAATAACCATTTTGAGTAGTTGAGATATCAACGAAAGATAAATGGAGAAATCTAATAACATCAGTAATTGTGGTGATACAGGTATTTGAATGTCCAGAATGGAGGTAAGATCCCACAAGTATGCCTTCCAGGGAATTCCTAAAAATCATGCATGAAGATGGCAGACACCTTAGATGGGCAGAAATTACAGTCTGGGGAATCAGCCTTATCCATAAAAAAAACGCTTACGTTGTGTGATGTATGTATGATGAACAAACCTAAATCGCACATACTAATAATCTGTATTTCTACAGGAGGCCTTTATGCTGTCAAAAATGGTATCCCAACAAATCTCTGCAGCAGACAACAAATCCTATTTTCAGTCTTTTTGAATAGATAATGGATTAGCTGCTGCACTATTCAGTATAGCATAAAATTCAGAGCAAAGGCATGTATAGGTTTTTAGGTATTTTTTGCAATACCTGAAGAAAGTATTTAAAATAAATGCATGTTATAATCTAAATTAAGAGCAGTATTTTATTGTAAGACTTTTTGATAATGTTAATTTTCTTCAAGAACTAAATTAAAACAGGACACTGATATAAAAATCAAGCATCATCTTTTTACCTCATATATTACATAACAGGCCTTTCATTTTGGTATTTCTATGTTCATCCAAAAATTACATTAATATATATAATGTATATAATGGATATATATATATACTAATAATATATATATATGTATGTTTTTTCAGTTTTTATACATGTTTAGACCCATGTGCTTTAAAATGTGCCATTACTGTCTTTAATAAAATTACAACTTTATATATTTCCCTTCTTAATGGCTTCAAAAGTGTCTTTTGAACAACCTGAGAAAGGTACAAATAGAATAAGTTGTTTAAGAAATATTTTACCTCTTTATCCTCAGTTAGTTTGGACAGCAGATACACTAGTGGATCTAAATGTCGTACATTCCTTGATTTCAGTTCATCATATTTCTTGAGAAAGTCTTCAGGTGTTTTGGAAAATTCTGCAATTTTTACCTTGAAAAACATTTGTATTTTACAATTAACATTCTTAGTCAAAAATAAATTTAGCATTAATTGAAATTCATTGATTACTAGGAAAAAGGTAGCCTCAAAGTTCAAAATAAACATACAACATTTCTTAAAACATCTAAACAAAGAATTTAATTACGTCATGTTTAAGCATGAAAAAAGAAAGTACTGTCTATTAATGACTAACAAAGTCCAATTAATACTTTGAAATCTATACATTTTAGAGTTGAGAAAATACCAGGCCATTGTTAATTCACTGCAAATATTTAACTCCAAAATTACCAAAGTATTATTTCACTATGACACCTAATCATTAAAAATGGAAAAAGATAAGGGAATTCTAGGACAACATGTTTAAATTAAGTACAGTAAGTGAATTAATAAACTTCCAATTTATGAAACATTTATATAAAACAAATTTTAACTTATATTTTAATCAGTATATTAATAGGTGCCAGTGTTAATAATGCAATGAAGAACAACATGAAAAACAATTTTCAAATCTTTTTCTGGCTTACCTTCGCACTGTGGGCAGAAACTGTTGTTGTAATATACGGTGTTTTATTTTTCTGTAATAAATCTATATACACTTCAGCTCCTTCTCCTCCACGAACCTGAAGCAAACTGAGCAATTCGTTCACATCATGGTGAATTCGAAACTCACTCATGACTCCAGTCTATAATGTATGAATAATAAGGTTTTAGTTTTGTATCTACGCTACTTCTAGTTTAAGTTCAGTTCAGTTAAGTAGCAGTTTCATAAATACAAAAAAAATTACCTTGGATTTTTAATGATTTTTCAAATAAAACATTAGTGTTAGGAATGAAAATAAGATACAATCTTAGTGCTTTCCCATTCTTTTAACAATTTATGTAGTATGTCAATTATATTTTCAAATGACAACAGTTAGAAAAATAATTAATTCATACCAGCAAATATTATTTTGTTAGAAATTTTCCTTCATACTTGGAGGAGGTGGAACACAGCAGAGCCTTTTTGCTTTTATGATATAAAATAAGATGCAAACTGCTAGAGTGCAACTTAAAGGTTTGGTTTGGACTCCTCCAAGTTTGAAGCCAGTGTTCTAATGTTAAGTTACTTGCCATATTTCACATGTATACAATTACTGAAAATGTAATTCAGTTTTTCATTAGCTTTGATAACACAGGGTCGATTGCTGTACCTGCTCTGCTAGCATGAAGCACAAGACAGGAACCAGTCCTAAATAGGATGCCAATGCATATCAAAACACACATACACAGACTTAAAAGCACCACTCACCAACTCACGTCAAGATCATTTGAAGGTGTCAATCAATCTAACCTGTACATCTCTACTATGAGGTTGAAAACCAGAGAATCTCAAGAATATCCATGCAGAAATGGGGAGAAAATACTAACTCCGCACATAGACTGAAACCTGAATTTTTGACAAAGAAGGCTATGCTAAGTTTTGAGGTACTAAAATAATTTTTGAGAAAAAAGGTGCCAATACTTAGATTAGGATATCTACACTAACCATGTGTGTGTTACAATGAATCCATAAATCAGAAAGAATGAACAGGCACCCTCTAAAATAAATAAAATAATTATTTAATAATGGCATCTGCACTATTATTAGAAGTGATTCTGCTGTAATACTTAAAAACTGAACATTTTTATGCAACAGTCAATTGTTATCCACACACAGATTAATAATGACTTAAACATTAATTAAACCTCAATGTTGGGCTTCTAAATTGAACAGTTTCAAAGTAATAGCTCTTTCCAGTTGTAACTCATTAAAATTTCCCATTATAAAACAACAATTATTGCATTATTAATACATTCATACAACACAGTGAAATTTGACACCTTACATTAAAAAAACAACAACAAAAAACAGTCAGTCTCATAAATGAATTTGCCTAGCTAGCTTCAGTAAACTCTATCCAAAGGGATCCAAGTTGCCCCCAGTGCGCCGGTTTCACAACTAAGTGTTGTATATACGCATTCTCCTTTTGAACTCCTTGTAGTAATTTAATCAACTTGCTAGTAAATGCTCATGAGCCGTGTCAAAATAAACCCAGCATTAGTCTGCTAATAAATGTATACAGCAAGTTTCTCACTTGACTCCAAAACTACTGAATTTCAAATAAATTGAATACAGTCTATAAAATGTATTGTATTTATCTCCTTGGGTGGTTTAACATTTTTTTTAAATAAATACAACACAGTGGATTTAATTTGTCTTTTTTACATTGGTCAACAGTAAAAAGAATCTTTAATATCAAAGTGACAATAAATTAATTACAAATATAAAACTCAAATTAATTGATTGGTTAAGTATTCACCCCCTTTCATGCCATTATTTAATAGATGTGTAGATAGGTCCCTGACAGCTTTGCTCATCTGATCACTGCAACTTTCCCCCATTCTTCTTTACAAAACTGCTCTAGCTCTGTCCAAGAGGGTGAATATTTTTTCTAGGCATTGTATTTACTAGCTTAATATAAATTTGAAAATATTTTACTAGTTTTGAATTTCATTGTAATTCAACTCTCTTTTACGGGTGAACTTGAGAGAGAAAAATATAACCCATGATATCCTGCATCCTGATACATTTACATAGTATGCTGCTCAGAATAAATGTAAATATATTAGCAGACAAAGTTAAATAAAAAGTCACATAAAAGAAAATTAGTGGCTTGCAGAATTTGCTCCTCTTAAAGCCAACCACCATGCTAATCAGAGGCATATTCATGTAATCAGTTAAAAAATAAATACAATTTCTTAATTGTTATAAAGTACCTGAAATTCTGTCAGGTGGTATAAAAATATTCATAAAGGCCACTAGTAAACTACCATGAACAATGAACATTAAGAACACAAAGAACAGTTATTTTATTTGGTTTAATTAAAAATTTTCAGATCACTACGCTACAAGAAAGACATAGCAGCACTTTGAGAGCAACCAAGTGCATCCGAGGAGTTAATGACATGTCGTACTCTTTCAGACTCAGAGATTAAAGCTTGTTTGGTCTCAATTAAGTAGAGAGGACTGTGAGGCCTTAAAAATCCTGTAATGCATTGATAAAGCAGATCCAGCTGAATTCTTTTAAACTAACAGTGAATCACATACTCTAGGATACCAGTGGAAATAATGGAAAAGTACATTTAGGGCAGAAGCCAAGAAACACTACTTTACTCAGAGTTGTGAGAATCTGGAACAAACTACTGAGCCCTGGGGCTGAAGCAAAAACCTTGACAACCTTTAAGATGTATCTGGATGAGATATTGCTTAACTATTGCACCTAAACAAATGTGCCTCAAAGACTACTACACTCGTCTGTTAAATTTCTTATATTCCTATGTCCTTTAACGACTTTACTGTTTTTTTGTTTGGACTATTATATGCATGTGAATTTATTATTTGGCAATAACGAAGGATAACAAACACAGAACATGTCGAAAGTAGAAATATACAAACAAAATCTGTGTGACACAAAAACAGACTCCTGCACAGCATATACTTCATTATCTTTGACCACAAAATGGATACTTGAGGCCGTCAGGACAGTCGTTGGCTTAGCGTGAACATGACACTGATAAGCCGTTTAGAAAAGGTATGGATGAATGGCTGGGTATACAAATAGGCTGTACACTGGTTACAATGGTTATACATACACACGTTTTATATTATTTATTAACGTCCCCGGGACTGAGAATGCAATGGTAATTAATTGTGTTCCATAAACTGTATAAATCACTGAATAAACTTATTTACAGCTTTCGTTTCATTAATGATATTGTTTGAAATGCACAACTTTTGAGGATAAAATACCTAAACTCGTTTTAACTTTTAATTTCAATTCTATTGCAACGTTTGTGTGTATAACATTTTGCAAATGCATCCAAAAGTAATGTGAAAAATAAAGAAAAAATGTTCGGCATGTTACCAGCGCTGAAATCCAAATGATCTCCAATGTAATAGTAACTGACATTTAGGTTTTAATCTAAAATAAAATCATTACAGGAATCCATTCACCTACTTACTTACCTTTGCAAGTGCTGATGCTAAAACGAAAGTCTATCACAATTATATTTTTGATTTTAAATTCTTTTTTTAGAAAATGCATTACAATGACGCGCAATAGTGTTGGGAACGATTACACCTTCACGAAGACAATATGCTGATCCTTTTGTCAATTGAGATCGCATCGCTGAAGTGCCGCTTTTCCAAGGCGCCAAACATAAACATACATCCCCTCACGTAAAAGCTTCCCCAGTGAACATAACACTAATAATGTCGAAGGTTCCGTATCGTATGGATTGGTTAAAACTGGGCTTCTGCAATAGTTCCCATAAATTCACAAACGTGCTTATCCCAAGTTACTATTTTATCAAAGAAAAATAACCTCTTAATGAGTATTACAGGACACGTAAAACAATAAGGTGAAGTTTGGCTTTAAATATATAACCAGGCAAATTAAAACAATGTCATCATTAGGCTCGCGATAGTCAACTTCATTTAATTCCGTTTTTTTTTTGTACAAAGTGCAAGGGCAGAATATTGTTACAAGTTCTCAATTTAAACGCAAATATAAATGCAAATACTTAACGTAAGCACACATTTGATAAATTACTAAATATAGAATTAGCACACATATAAAACATTAAATGTGTTAAAAGACAGAAAATAAAGAAAAAACTAACATACAAGTAATTGTTGAACTATGTCCAGCTAACAATAGAGGAGAGGAAAACAAAAAAAAAAAAAACTCCAGTCAGCATCATCCCTGGAAAAAATGAACCTTTACAGGATGTGTCGTGAATTACAGTAAAACAGAAAGATAAAAAAGTCAGACACAGTCAGAATCCTGGAAATCTCGGCCAACTAGCTGCCCCCTCCCAAATGGAAGTTCTACGCTGGAGTCTGTGTCGTAATCTCCAACCTGATGACAGACCTTTTTGATCAGACGATCCCAATGGTCGCTGTATGTGAGAAGACTTTTCAATGGGCAGCTTGGCTGCAAAGCAGTGGCACCACAAGACACCAAGAAGTGAAACAGGATAGAGTAGGGTTAGTAACGATTTATAAATAAATATTGTGTTATATCAATACAAATGATTAACAAACAGAAATGCAGTTTGCACAGCTAATCAGCAGCAGTCAGGGTATGTTAGATTAAAGTAATAAGTCTTCAGCCTTGATTTAAAAGTTAAGACTTAATGAGACATCCCTTATGCTGGCAGAAACTTCCATAGTTTCGGTACCCTGTAACTAAAAGCTCAACCTCCCAGAGGCCCCTGACCAGTGTCCATTGTGCCCATACTTTAAGATGGCCCTGTGTTCCCAATGTTATTTAATTAATCCTTGGAGTCTCAAGTAGGCATCTTGAGATCTTAATGTGCTCTCTGGTTTGAAAGTAATGATAAATTGAAAGAGTTAGACAGGGCATTGACAATTTAGGGCTTTATATGTTAAAAAAGAGTATTTTTAAATCAACTGTAAGCATACTGGAAGCCAGTGCATGGACCCAAGAGCGGTAGCTATGTGATCCTTTCTTGTTCTTCTAAAGATTCCTGCAGCAGCATTTTGAAAGCTGCATAAAGAATAATTTCAACAGACAATGAATAACGCATTTCAGTAGTCAATCCTACTGGAAATAAACGCATGAATTAATTTCCTGATATCCTGCATATTTAGAAAGCAGGACTTTTGTATTGTGTTTTTTAAATGACATGCTAGTGTTAATTGAATAAAATAAATGGAGCGACTCCAGATGAATTAAGAAGTGATAGATTATTGTGGTGGTCTGCAGTCTTCCTCCAATAAATAATATTTTTTAATGTATTCTGAGACAAGTAACTCTGATCTATCCACTTCTTTAACTCAGTGACACAACTGATCATAGACTGGAGAGATGTTATTTAGTCTAAAAAATCCATTCAATTTACTTGTGCATTGAACTATTTGAATGATAAATTTCTCCATACACACACATGTTCCATTTTAGTTTCTGGGAGGCTTTGCCAGCAAGGCAGGAATCTATCCACAATAACACATTGATCAATCGAAAGGCACAATTGAGTGAACACATTTCAGTTTAAACTTGCACATCTTTGTGGTGGAAGACACATTCAATCAAAATATATGTATATGTATAATATAAATGTTACTGGAAATAATGTTCATAAGGATATATATTCACAATATTTTTTAACACTGTATCACCATGTAAATCCTTCCATATGATTTCTATAAGAAGGTCTCAAGGAGAAGGTATCCTGTCTTGACCAAATTAGGTGCAAGTTATGAATTAAATCTACAGAGGGCTGCTGGCAATCAGACACAACCATAAACATCTGTGGGATATTGTAGGAACACATAGAAAAATAAAAATAAATTATATACTAGATAATGTTAGTCATTTTCTAACCCGCTTAGTCCTGAACAGGGTCACAATGGGTACTGGAGCCAATTCAGCCAGCAAAATGTGCAAGGCAGGAACAAACCCTGGGCCAGTCCATTGCAGGGTGCACACATACACACACACACCTCATCCACACACTAGGGTCAATTAAGTATCACCAAATCACCTAACCTGCATGTGTTTAGACTGTGAAAGGAAACCGGATCACAAGGACGAAAACCAAGCAGACACCGGGAGAACATGCAAACTACACACGAGGCAGCAGTGTTACCACTGCGCTACCGTTACGCCTGGTTGTACTGTATAGTGTACTGTGAAAAAGAAAATACGGGTGCAGAACAGACAGTCAAGAAATAGGACTGGCGCTAAGACCCTGCGCTTGAAGTCAACGCGACTGGCCCTATTCTGAAAGCGGCTGTCGTCAGCGAAGGCCGGATGTGATAGGACATATTTTAATATAGCTTCACCGTAGAGTTTTTGAACTGTAGGTATGCATTTTTGAAAAAACAACAGTGGAATAGTGCTCATAATGTTACAGCCGCAGTTAATTAGTTTTTTGATTGAGCCGGATCACTCGGACAAGGCAGTGTCATCGTTTCCTGTGTTACCAGTTGGGAAGCACGAGGGAATTTGCTTTGGTGAGGAGGGAGCAGAAGACTCAAATGCATCCTCGTTTTCTTTCGTTCCTCAGACATTTAGATTGAACAAAGAAGACGAACTGTTTGAAGTACGTGCCACTGAGGCGTGATTGTTTATAAAATAAACAGTTTGGAATATATTGAGCCGGCTTTTTGGCACACGTTTTTCCAGGTTGTTAACAAGTGGCTACGATATGTGTTTCCACTTGTTCTCTCAGAAACGAATATATCAATGCATAAATTGGCTAACTACCCCGCAATATTACACAGAGTGGTTCCATATGGGCAAACTGGTGGGCAGTGTGGGCTTGGAAAAAGCCCACTGGCACAAACGCGGGGACTGCTACAAGAAGACCCCTAGCAAAATTCTCCTAAACATGGTTAATCGCTTGCAGGACAAGTCCAGTAAATCCCTGCTTTGTCTAATGATGGTGTGGTAACGTTGGGCAAATGTCATAAGGACCGCCGTAGTTTCCTGCTTTTTAATGTTGTTGCAGAGTAAGTAACACTGCATATTAGTACTGTCGGTGAGTTTTACATTTTGATTGTAGAAGTATAAATCAGTTTGATTGACGTCAAAAGGTATGATTTTTGTATTGGCTAAAATTGCACATTTTGTTTTATATTATTGGTAACGTTTTTTTGTTCAGGAAAAAAGCGCTGGACAAGTACTAATAAATGGAAATACGTTTTGTAAGCGTAAATAGTTTAAATCCACATTAGCATTGTGTTTTTTTTATTTCCTTCTCTTAAGAACTAATGCATTGTAAATTTTAATGATTAATGTAACACTAAAAAAAAGTTTCAAGTTAAGGACCGGAAAGCGGAATGGCACAGTGGTAGTGGGTAGCACTGCTGACTTGCAACAAGGAGACGGGGTTCACGTTCCTGGTCCTCCCTTCACTGAGCTTGTATTTTCTCCCCGTGTGTGTGTGGGTTTCCTTCCACAGTCCAAAGGCATGAAGGTTTGATGGACTGGTGGCACCAAATTAGCCCCTGATGTGTGCTTATTCACCCTGTGATGGCCTGGTGAGGAGTTGTTCCTACCGTGTCCATTGCTTAAGTGGCTATTGAAAAAGGATGTATGGACCAGTAAGGTACGGATTTTTTCTTCAGGTTCTTGACCAAATTTGGGCTTAATGGCTGTTGGGTCAATGTTGCCCCGAAGTGCACAATGCATTTGGGCCATTGTTTGCTGTCCACATAATACCTGCACTGGCCCAATGTCAATTGCTGGATACAGTCCTATAATTACCATGTGCCATTCTATATACAGTATAAGAAATCATAATATGCCATTTTCAGCTGGGAATGGATATTTTGTGACAGGTGGTTTCACGTGTCTTTGTAAATTGCAGAACTTGAATTTTGTTTAAAGTTTTCATAACAAACTAATTGAAACTATGCAATGGTGCAAAAAGGGTCCAAGTACAGATTCACACCCCCCCCAAAAGGCACAGTATGTTTATTTCAAAAACCTTATTGTATAGAACTGCCAACATTCACTTGGGCTCCATTTTCTCATTCAGACATTCTCAGACCAACCTAATCCAGTTTTAGAATTTTGTGGGAAGCCAGAGAACAGTCTTACTCATACATCACTGGAAACAAGGCTGGAACTAGCCATGAACATCATGCCAAGCTGTCGCAGGGCATCCTTTCTCTCAGTTGCCAATTAACCTAACATGTACAGGTTGGGGATCTGGGAGAACCACGCAGGGAGGATGTGCAAACTTCATGCAGTGTCCTGGCCAGGATTCAAACCTAGGACTTGAAGACAGGAAGATGTGCTCATTTATAGCATTTAAAACATTTGCATGTTTTTTTTTATATATGTTATAAAAATGTTGATTTTTATTTTGGTACATGTGAATAGAATGTCTCCATGGTAAAAGTAATATTTTTTTAAAACCTACATTTATTTTTGTCTGTTAATAAGGCTGGAAAATAGTGCAGTAGTTAGTCCCACTGCATCACAGCTTATGGAGGCTGAATTTGAATCTTGGGACAGTTGCTCTCTGTATAAAGTTTGCATGAGCTCCCTTTCTCCATATTCTCCTGTTTTCTTCCCACAGCTTAAATGGCTACTTAAAACTTTGATTGAGTCCACTGATGTCCACATTCAGAGTTGTCTCCTGCCTTTTACACAATGCTGCTGTGATAGTCTCTGGCTTTTTAAAATGATAAAATTGTATTAGGTGGGTTTTGTAAATTGATGAATGGATGGAAAATGTATGACCATCTTCAAAATGTATTTCTTTTTTTTAATTTTAGGTTAATTAAATTTGCATATCAGCTCAAAATATTCAATATACAATTAGGGAATTGAATTTAATTTAATTCTTAGTAGTGTAAGTCAGTTTTGATTTGATAATTTTATATTTTTTATTTTCAGAGGAGATTATTTCAGCTGTAACATTTATATCCTGTTTTGCAGGATGCCTTTTACTGTAATTTGCCATATAAAGTTATATCAACAATATTATATTCAGGAATAAAATGAGAACACTGTTGATAATGTTTTAACAGCTCAGAATATGTACATAGATGTTTCAACCCACTGATAAGTTGACTGACTAATATAGTATTGTTTATTTTTTATACCATTTGCAAAAAGTAATTTCTATTAATATAAATAAAAGGTCTTCTACACAAACCCTGAATACATTAGGTAAATTAGCCCATGTCATGTAAATATGCACTGGTGGAACTAGTGATGGCCTGCTGCTGGGAATAGCTTTGGCATCCTGCAACCCTGAAATGGATTAAGCAGGTTTGAAAATGTTATGTTGAGTTATGTAGAAAATGTTTTCTAGTATAGTTTTTGTAGTTGTGAAATTTTAACTTTGCTTAAATGATTATATTTGTGATCGTGTTAATGTTCCAACCTAATGACAGTGGAAAATCTTGCAGCAAAATGTACAAGATATGCTTATGCTTGGTATAAAGGTAGACTGTCATATATCAAATATACAGGATCCAGTACTACATGTTATGCTTCTGCTTTTAAATACAGTATGAAATTTTACTGTCATGCCAACTAATGTGCTTGCTGTCTTTTAAAAATATAGCTATTTACTACAGTTCCAGGCATTTTTTTTGGCTACATCGTTGGCAATTTCAAATCTGATCTAAATTAGTGCACTTAATATTGGCCACTTTTTTTTGTTGGTTTTTGAGATATAAAATTATTATACCAGCCACACTCCAATTAAAAACTGCCATCAATCATTCCTGTTAAAAAAAATTGGTTGACCGTTATTGAAATAAATTATGTGCATAACTCGTGAATGGATGCTATGCAGCTTTGGGCTATTATTGTAGCAATAGACTTATAATAGAGTCTTGCTATTTTAAAGCAGATTGTTTTCTGTCTCACAGCTACTGTAAATACAGACAGACAAGACAGGCAATGATGTATGAAATACAAGTGTCAAACCTAAGGAGGTCTCTCCTCACCATAACGGACCGTTGCAGAGCCCGCATTACTGATTACCAATCCGTCTGTCACCCTCCCACTCTATTCTTCCCTCACTCGTGAACAAAACCCCGAGATACTTGAACTCCTCCCCTTGAGGCAGTAATGTGTTTTCAACCCGGAGAGAGCATTCCACCCTTTTCCGGCTGAGAACCATGGCCTCGGATTTAGAGGTGCAGACTCTCATCCCTGCTGCTTCACCCTCGGCTGCGAACCACTTCAGTGAGAGCTGGAGGTCACTGCCCGATGAAGCCAACAGAACCACATCATCCGTAAATAGGAGAGATGAGATTCTGAGGTCACTGAACGAGACCCCCTCCGCTCCTTGGCTGCGCCTAGAAATTCTCTCCATATAACTTATGAAAAGAATCGGTGACAAAGGGCAGCCCTGGCGGAGTCCAACCTCAACAGGAAACAAGTCCAACTTATTACCGGAAATGCGGACCAAGCTCCTGCCCCTCCTGTACAGGGACTGAATGGCTCTTAACAATGAGCCCTTGTACCCTGTACTCTTGGAGCACACCCCACAGGATGCTTCGAGGGACATAGTCGAATGCCTTCTCCAAATCCACAAAACACATGTGCACTGGTTGGGCAAACTCCCATGCCCCCTCCAGGATCCTGGCCAGGGTGTAGAGCTGGTCCAGTGTTCCACGGCCGGGGCGGAATCCACATTGTTCCTCTTGAATCCGAGATTCAACCATCGACCGAACTCTCTTCTCCATCACCCCTGAATAGACCTTACCGGGGAGGCTGAGGAGTGTGATCCCCCTATAGTTGGAGCACATCCTTTGGTCACCCTTCTTAAAAAGGGGGACCACCACCCCAGTTTTCCAATCCGGAGGCACTGCCCCCAATGTCCATGCGATGTTGTAGAGACGTGTCAACCAGGACAGCCCCACAACATCCAGAGCCTTGAGGAACCCAGGGTGAACCTCGTCCACCCCAGGGGTCTCACCACCTCAGAGCTTTTTAACTACTTCGGTGACCTTGGCCCCTGTTTTGGACGGCACCCCCCGGAGTCCACCAGCTTTGCTTCCTCTAAGGAAGACATGCTGGTGGGATTGAGAAGATCCTCGAAGTATTCCACCGGTGAATAACGTCTGCAGTTGAAGTCAGCAGGACCCTATCTCCACTGTACACAGTGTTGGTGGAGCACCGCTTTCCCCTCCTGAGGCGCCTGACCGTTTGCCAGAACCTACTCAGTGCCGACCGAAAGTCATTTTCCATGGCATCCCCAAACTCCTCCCATGCCTGAGTTTTTACCTCTGCAACAGCCGATGCCACCACACTCTTGGCCTGCTGGTACCCCTCAGCTGCCTCTGGAGTCCCACTGGTCAACCAGACTCACCCACAGCAACTCCAGAGTGGAAAAAAGTCAAGACTTTCACAAGAGGAATGGTTCCAGATCCCAGACCGTGCGTAGAGGTGACCCCGACTATACCTAGCCAGTACTTCTCAACCTCTCGCACCAGTTCAGGCTCCTTCCCCGTCAGAAAGGTAACAAGCCATGTCCCAAGAGCCAGTTTCGGCAACCGAGGATCGGAACGCCAGAGTTCCTGCCATCTGCTACCACCTATATCGCATTGCACCCGACCCCTATGGCCTCTCTTGCAGGTGGTGGGCCCACAGGAAAGCGGAACCACGTTGCTTCTTCGGGCTAAGCCCGGTTGGGCCCTGTGGTCGAAGGTCCAGCCATCTGGCACTCGCCAGCAAACCCCTCCCCCAGGCCTAGCTCCAGGGTGGGGCTCCGGGTACCCTTTTCTGGGCAAGGGAAATGCCGATCCTTGATGGAGTTAAATCTCAGGATTGAGTTAGTCTGGATCTTCACCTCAGATTTGTTTGCTTTGGGAAACCCTACCAGGAGCATGTAGCTCCCGACAACATAGCTCCGAGGATCACTAGACTGTGCAAGTCCTTCTGCCACGGCAAGGCCAAAAGGCGAGGCTGTCGATTTACCAGTCGATCAATTTTTCTACCATCACCTATCATGAGCTTTAGTGACCGAAAGAGCAAGATCGTGGATAAAAACGGCCGAAATGAGTTTTCTCCACAGGGTGGCTGGACTTTCCCTTAGAGATAGGGTGAGGAGTTCAGTTATCCGGGAGAGACTCGGAGTAGAGTCGCTGCTCCTCCGCATTGAGAGGAGTCAGTTGAGGTGGTTTGGGCATCTGGTTAGGATGCCCCCTGGACGCCTCCCTGGGGGGGTGTTCCGGCAATGAGACGAGCAAAAAGAAGAATAAAATTTAAGATATTTAACAGTGTGTTTAAACACTACAGTGTTTATAACAAAAGCAATGAATGATTCAGTATATAGCATAGACAATTTAAATTTTAAATTAGGCGTGCTTGTTTCTGATCATTTGTTTTAATTATTTTAAGGATGGTGACATTCAGCGCCATTTGTATTTACAAGATGCTGAGGTGGACTATGCTGGTGATGTTGATAGACCCAAGTAAGTACTCTTTTTGCCTCTCCTTTCCTTGGTACATAGCTACACTCTAATCAGATCAAAGCAACTATGTATCCCCAAGCAGTTTTAACATGGTGAACAGTTAAATCTAGCAAGTATTTCAAGTCCAGTAATAATAAGTGATCTTTTTAAGCCATGGAAGAAAGTTTCTATATTTTGAGGTTTTTCATTTTTGGATGGATTTTTATATTACTACAAACATAGTCTTGTTTAAGTATAGTTTTGGTTAACTTGTGTACAACTAGATAATGAAACAACTTCATAAAATCATTTTGTTTTGTGGAAAACATTATGGAAATGGCTAATAAATCAAAATTAAGGTTTTCCAATTTTAGAAATCGGTAAAGCAAAAATAGGAATCATAATAAATCTAGATTATTTCCGACTAAACTGGAAAATTCATACTGAATTGGAAGTGAATTACTCAACTGATCTACCCTTTAAGAAAAAAGAAAAGTAAACAGGAATATCTGTATATGAGGTCAAAAAAAAGCAAATATTCCATTGACCAATTGTCGACTTCCCTTTAATTTCATTTCAACTGCTTTATTTCCTTTGCCAGTAGTCAACATGAATATATAGTATGTAAAGTGAACAGTGGCATGTCACCTTCCAGTCTGTGAAGGATGTTATCTTCAAATATATATATGTATATATTTTTGGACAAATTGCTTGGTCAACAAGTATTGACGCTAACAGTTACAAAATATAAATTCAGATAAATCAACTCCATTGATACTTTATTGGAGGTTATGCAGTTATTTGGTAACTGTCCCTTGTTTAGTTTTGTTTGTATGTCTGCACATACAAAATAAAAAGTAATAATTTAGAAATTCTAAAGATTGGCTGTAGACAGACAAGTGTGCAACTCTATCCTAGACCAATATGTGGCAACACATTTTAATAACCCTTATGTTTTTTATGTTTATAAAGTTCTTTGTTTTTTTAGGTGCTAACAATTGATAACTCTCAAATGATTCAATCTTTCTGAATATGGGTGTGTGCAATGGACTGAAGGATTATTCAAGGCTTATTTTTGTCTTGCCCCAATGCTGATAGGGTGGGTTTCAACTGTGTGAATTAAGCGAGATTGACAGTGAATGTGGATATATTTTACTAGTGTGAACCCAACAAGAGTTTCACACTGTAACAATCTCTTCATTATCATTATTTTTTGGGGTTGTGTTTTACCCAGAACATCAAAAATAGAGCCAGCCAAGCCAACTCAGAATGCAACTCAGGACAGTATTTACTGTTTTTGTGCAATTTAATAACACGTTCGGTTGAGGGAATAAAATTACAAGTGAGGCTGTGTCAAACATTAAAAAGACCAGTGTGTGAGCGATACAACCTGCCTCTGGTTTGATATAGTGTGGTCCTGCGGTGGTGTATTGGACAGGGTGTTCTTCTGTTTTATGTAATCTTTTGCTAATGCATTCTGGGGCATAGTTGTTGTGAATTGAAAGTATTGTTGGCTTTATTTGTATTTTAATCAGTCATCACCAACATGAAAATAGTGCTGCCAAGCTAAATTTGTCCTGGCACAGACCTTGCTTCATAGTCAAGTATTTTTATTTCACAACAACTAGTTGAAGGAGCACAGATGTCAAAAGAGTCCTACATTAAATTATTAATATTATGTAATTGAAATTTTGATACTTTTCTGCATGGTTTCAGATAAGGTTTTCAAAAAACATAGTATCTTGATCTGTGATTGAGTGTAAGCAAGAAAACTCAGCATTGAAATAACACCTCTCAAAGTTTTAGCATATAGATGTTTGCAGATGCTTACAGTAATTTCTGTTTAAAAAAATTGTCTTGTGTAATTTTAGTATGTGTTATAGAATAGAAAAATCTGGTACTTAATTTAAAGATCTGTGTTAGTAAAGTCAATATATATTTATACAGTAATAAATTGTTTTCTGAGTTCGGGTTCCACACTGGCAAGTTGACGAACACAAAGGCTGCTTTTGTTGAGATAGGTTGACTTAATATATATTTGTTTGTTTTAATCAGTATGTATGGATACTGCATCAATTAATTTTCCTCTCTTTTAGGATTTCTGAATTCAAATGTCACATAGCTGGTTGCTGCCAGCTCTTTGACTCTCTTGAAGAATATGAGCATCACTACAATTCATTACATCGGAATGTCTGCTCTCACTGCAAGAGATCATTTCCTTCGGCTCATCTATTGGACATTCATTTATTGGAGTGGCACGATTCATTGTTTCAAATTTTGTCAGAGAAACAACTTATGGTCAGTTTCAATCTTAACACAATATTCTTGCTTAGGTACTCTGTTTACCTTGTATAGTTTGCTCCCTAAAAGTACTATTTTTTCCCCCCAGATATACATTTTTATCGAAAGGTAATATCTCTTTTCTGTGACACACTTTTAAGGATTTTCGTGTTTCGAATTTTAAATTTTTTCTAAACAGAAATTTCACTTATTTATTAATGTACGATAATAGCTAATCAAAAATAATTTCTGAAAAAAGGCATACAATGATCATACTATTAAAAGCAGATGTTTCTTAAATTTGTTTTGTTAGTTTTGTTTGGTTTAGTTCTATTATTTGAATAATAGTACTTTTGGAAATATTACAACATATCTCAACAGGCTTTTTCATTATCTACACTTTTCATTTATAGTCTGCTGGGACATATTCCAGACTTGAACAATACATACAGTGCCATGAAAAAGTATATGATCCCCTTCTGATTTTTTCTGTTATTGCAAATTTGTGAGTCCTGGTTTGTCGAAAACAAATGGTGAAGGATTTATTCTCACTAATTTCACATCAAGCTATTTTGTTTAGTTCTTGAAGGTTTATGAGAAGTTTGGCTTATTGATAAGAAATGCAAACCTAATATGTGTGTTCACAATAAGACTAATTATATTGTATTTGGAAACCCACCAAAAACCTTTTTTGAGTGTCTGCAAGCTAAGTTCTATGCTATTGTTATATGCTGGTTTTGTTTGGTGATATTTAGAGCCACAGAGAAACAGAAATGGTCATATAGTCATCTTGGCAGTTTATTCTCCACATTCATCCTACGGTCCACTCACTCACACACCCACAAAAATTAATGCCAACTACAATACAGCACGCTCCATTGTTACAGTAAATCTACTTGCAATTTTGTAACACAACTTGTGTTTTACAATATAAAATTATGTAAAAATAAGTTTATCTGAAAAAATATAATCCGACACTGTAATGCAATGGCTGTGAGGACACACAGTGGTAACTGGCTTACTGAGTAAGTACTCATTCTTAGTGCATCTCCTATAATATCCTAAAAGAATCACTACCAAGACATTTTAGAGCAAGCAGGAATTGCAAGTTTGTGGTCAGAGGAGGAGTGCACTGCCATCTTGTCTTTTACCAGAGGTTTGGATTGTAAGTGTCCTGCTTTTTAAACTGGTGTGTGTGTGTATGTATATGTATATGTACATATATATATATATTTTTTATGGGTGTCCTCCTCATTTACTGTTTAAATATATTTTCAGTACTTCCTTATCTTTCATTTGCTTTGGTGGTTTATCTTTGGAGAATATCTGTGTCTTAAGAAAATAAAATGAGAATTTTTCGTCTGTCAACATGATGAGAACCTTCTACATTCAAACGTTTGACCAAAAATTAGTTTCACTTCTTTTCACCCATTCTGATGAGTTTGCTTTTATGTTTTGGATCATTGTCTTGCTGCATCATATACTGTTGTGGAATGCTGCGTTTTCTTTGCACTGGTCATGATGGGACCTATGCCATCCTAAACATTGTACTTTTATTTCATCTGTCTATAGAACATTCTCCCAAAAGGCATGAGAATCACCCAGATCCTTCCTGGCTAATGAAAAACCAGCATTTATATTTTTCTTGGCTATTGGTGGTCTCCTGTGTTATTTCTTCATAAAATACACAAGGAGTGTTTCTAATTTAAATAATAATTAGCTGTTTTTCTTCTGTTGGTTTTGTAATGGGCCAGTGAAATATTTAAAAATACAGTAAATTCCGTAAAAAATGGTTGTTGATCTTCAATTTAAAAGTGATTTTATATTTCCGTATTTTTTCAATAAAGTAATTAATACTTGTTTGCTTAAAACCCTTATTTCGTGACTTGCTTTGTTGTATATTTGTTTTAAAGCCTAGAAATAACTTTAAATAAAATTATAAGGCAAGTCATTTTATCACATTTAGATTGAATAGGATATAAAATCACACATGTCACACAATACATTTAAAAGAGCTTATCCCAACTTGGTGCTTGCAGTAATATTAGGTTACAGGTCAGAATTTAATATTAGCACACTAAAGCCGAGATTTGCTTCAGAAAATAGTGAAGCATGCCTTATTTTCAACAAACCTCCATTCTGAATCTGTATCTGTCACAAGGTTAACCTATTTGGCCAAGTATGCACAGACTTTATAGGTATATAATATTTATACAAAAGATTAACTTAAGTGATCTTATGAGCCAGTTCACAATTTGGTCACTGGTGATTAGAGCTTCAGTTGTACACACAGCATCTAAGATTCACATTGTTAGATTTGTAAACTATCACATAATATTAGTAATAATGAAGCAGTGTGAAAATAAGTATAAGTAAAAGAATGGCCCCTAGTTAGAGTATGAAAAGAAAAAAACAATCTTTCCCTTTTCAGAATCCATATTAATTACACTGCTTTGAATGTTAGATTTTTTTTTCATGCCGAGGTAATTATAGTGACAATTTGACACCTGAAAAAAATACTGAAATTTGTTGGAAACATTCTAAATCCTGCATTAGCATGTTTTATTCATCAATATGACATAAATGCATTGTTCCGTGGTTTAGGGACCAAAGTATAATTTGTTTTTTGGCAAAATTTCAAAGCAGAATGTTATTGATTTGTTCTACTCAATTGCTGATTGACTATGAGTAAGAACTCCAAATATTTAAAAAAAATTATATAAACAGTTGTTCTTTGTGCCTCATACAGTCATTTTGAGTTAAAAGGCAACAAAATAAATATGTCTAAATGTAACAGTTTATAGTAGTTGGGCCAGTGCATGATAAATCATGAACTACTGGTTTATGTCAGTGGAGTGAAATTGTGGTGTGTAATGCCTACAATGTCACTTGCAATATGCTCATTCAGGGGCATCATCCTCGAAATGTCAATTCCAAAGCATTTGTCCTATCATAGATATAGATCTCTCTCTCTCTCTCTCTCTCTCTCTCTCTCTCTCTCTCTCTCTCTCTCTCTCTCTCTCTCTCTCTCTCTCTCTCTCTCTCTCTCTCTCTCTCTCTCTCAACATGCAACAAGTTTTTCACACCTGGATTTGGGGATCCTCTGCCATTCCTCCTTGCAGATCCTCTCCATTTCTTTTAGGTTGGATGGTAAACGTCGGTGGACAGCCATTTTTAGGTATCTCCAGAGGTGCTCAATTGGGTTTAAGTCAGGGCTCTGGCTGGGCCATTCAAGAACAGTCACAGAGTTGTTGTGAAGCCACTCCTTCGTTATTTTAGCTGTGTGCTTAGGGTCATTGTCTTGTTGGAAGGTAAACCTTCGGCCCAGTCTGAGGTCCTTAGCACTCTGGAGAAGGTTTTTGTCCAGGATATCCCTGTACTTGGCCGCATTCATCTTTCCCTCGATTGCAACCAGTCGTCCTGTCCCTGCAGCTGAAAAACACCCCCACAGCATGATGCTGCCCGCCATGCTTCACTGTGGGGACTGTATTGGACAAGTGATTAGCAGTGCCTGGTTGTCTCCACACACTGAGGAGAGGCAAGACACATGACAGCCCGCATGGAGTTTGCTAAAAGACACCTGAAGGACTTAGAGATGGTGAGAAATAAGATTCTCTGGTCTGATGAGACCAAGATAGAACTTTTTGGCCTTAATTCTAAGCGATATGTGTGGCATCTCTGGAGAGACCTAAAAATGGCTGTCCACCAACATTTACCATCCAACCAGACAGAACTGGAGAGAATCTGCAAGGAGGAATGGCAGAGGATCCCCAAATCCAGGTGTGAAAAACTTGTTGCATCTTTCCCAAGAAGACTCATGGCTGTATTAGCTCAAAAGGGTGCTTCTACTAAATACTGAGCAAAGGGTCTGAATACTTAGGACCATGTGATATTTCAGTTTTTCTTTTTTAATAAATCTGTAACAATTTCAAAAATTTTTTTTTTTTGTCTGTCAATATGGGGTGCTGTGTGTACATTAATGAGGAAAAAAATTAATTTAAATGATTTTAGCAAATGGCTGCAATATAACAAAGAGTGAAAAATTGAAGGGGGTCTGAATACTTTCCGTATCCACTGTGTGTGTGTGTGTGTATGTGTGTATGTGTATATATATATATATATATATATATATATATATATATATATATATATAATATAGACAGACAGACAGAAAAAGAACAACAGTGACATTTGCTGAGTATAAGGGAAACTGCATGGCCATTTATGTGATAGGAAGAAGAATGACAGCCCCGTACTCCACTTTGCCCATCCTGCTGGTAGTCACAAAACGTGACTAACTGCAACATTTATGGAATTATCGGGCTTTGCGTCTTTCTTATGGCAAACAGGATATAGAAAGAAAAGTGTGACCAAGATAAACGCATAAATGAATGACATCCCCACCTTCCACTGAGCATAGCCTGCTGGTACTTGCAAACTACCCGGGCTGGAACTTTGATTTTGGGAGGAGCAAAAGCCTGCATGTTTTCTAGTGTACTAATAAAATGCATTGCATTTCTCAGTACAAAACATGGCATACACTAAAAGTGCTATAACATGATAAAGGAAATTTTAAGTACAAATAAGAAATACCAATCTCTTTCAGGCCTATTTACTGTCACATAGAGAAAGAAATAGATGGTATGACTGCACATGTCTAAAGGTCCTTTATACTTGATTCGTTATTTACACAGTTTCTCTCTGCATTCATTTTACACTGTTAATAACCAGAATGTTTAATACACTTGAATGGGATTCGTACTTTCATTCTTTTTTAATTACTACATTTTTTCAATTTTAATTTTATTAAGTTATAATGTCAGTTTGTCTATTGTCTCAGTCATATGGCATTTGATATAGGATACTCAAAAGCAGTGCCAATATTTGTGATGCACCATCTGTTGAAATGAAAAATGCAATGAATTTTATTTCTACTGTACATGCATTACAAAGTACAGTACATTCCAAATAGATGGCATATCACAATTGTTAATGCTAAATATGCCAAACAGAGGGCAACTGCTAGACACCAGACAGAAATATAGATCACAGTAGAGCAGTTGTTCTCAAATTTAACCACTATTTTACTCATGCAAACTGTTACCTACCAATTTCTATGTTACAAAACTGGGTTTCTGTTACTTAAATGTTTATTATATTTCAAAATAAATTATGTGACATGTGAATAGTTTTCATGTTTTTATTTAAATTTTGCATTTTAGTATCTTTATCATTTATTCCATTTTTTTCATGTATTCTTTTTATTTAAGACATTATTTACTAATGAGCATGCTAGCCAGTATGACACAAAAATATCTGCAGCCTTTTGGCATTTAGCATTGTTTGCACTAAAGTCTACAAATGTTAACTCTCATTATTAGGACACATTTAAGGAAACAAACACTACAGAAAAATGTTAATTACAAAAATACAAATATTTATATATTTCCTAAAAGTGTAGATCTCACACTGTGTTGTGCCTTTTAGGATGTAGAGTAAGAGAAGAGTAAAAGATCAGTTAATTAATCAGTGAGATTACTTAGAAGTAAAATGACTTACTGATTGTGAAACCCTTACAAACAAAAGCCTGCAACAAGGCTGTGCCACCAGGATTGAACTTGAAAAATCACTGCACTAATCAAGTGTTATGTTATAGTGCCATCTAGTGGCACAAAATGTATGTAGACTTATTGAAATTTAGAAATTTGGAACCAGTATTGTTTGCATTCAGTTTATCATCGTGCCAAATTATTCTTTTTTTTGGATATTTTCTTTCTTTCTGTTTGAATGTAAATTGTTGTATTCTTTCACAGTATCAGTGCCTGGTTGAGGGGTGTGCTGTAAAATTTAAAACCAACAACGACAGAAAAGATCATTTAATTAAAGTACACAGTTACCCTGCAGATTTCAGATTTGGGAAGCCAAATAAATCCAAAAGGTAATTCTTTTTTAGTAATTTAATATTTTTGTTGCTTTTTTTATAGTGTTCTGGCCCTGTGCCATATCTATAGATGTTTTAATGAATCATATTTTTCTGTTTATTTTGTATGTTTATAATATACAATAAATACCGGTTCATCGACAAAAGCGCCATAGACATATGCGCCCCGATAAAACCACGACTGTCAAATGAGCACCGACAAAATCGCGAGAGAGGCCATGAGAGTGGGACGCCCTTGCTGCAATTCTTCCTACATATGCAGAGCGTGATCTTAAGGACTATCTGCGTGCCGTGCTGATGGCATTCTGCGTCTCATAATATTGACTTTTAAAATAAACATTATTATATATGCTTTAAACTAGTAATTCATATTTAGTGAAACTTTCGCGGTATTGTCGGTGCGTTTTAATCGACGCTATTTTGTCGGCGCGCAAATGTCCATCGTGCAAATGTCAGGTCACATAAATACCATATCTCAAATTATCAGTTGATTTTAGTTTTAGCTTGTTAAAGCTTAAGTTACAAAACAAGTAATGCCCTAAAATTGATCACACATTTGTATTTTTTAAATATGCTTTTCTGTACTATTTTAAAACTATATTCATAAACTTAATGATTGTATTTATGTCACATTCATTTTGAAGCAGTATTACTGTATAAAGAGGTCCACATGCCATTATGGTTTTGTTTAAGGCTGGCTCATTTTTATTCAATAACAGAACTAGCTGCTGATAATAACCTTTTAAGATGTATAAATGAACCAGTGGTGCACTGCACGTTGTACACTTGACTTGAGCATTCATAGTTTTCATACTCTTTCTCTGTACGTTTAGCATTCGTTTGCTCAGAGGTCGATGCGCTTGCTGCTTCCTGAGCAGCTCTTCTTTTCCCCACCCTAGTGGCCCGCTGCTTCTCTTCTTTTGTCAGCATCTTTTCACGTTAGAACTGATTAAGTCAGTGTTTGTGTTGAAATTACTTAGTAGCCTACGTTTGCCTTAATTTTTCACTTAAGCTGGCACTTAAGTCTTCAAGCTGCCTCAAGAATGATTTAAGATATGAAAATGTAAGGGAAGTGACAGCGAAGGTGGTAGGGAATGAGAATGGCACCCATATGCATGTGCTGCACGGCCCCCCGACTGGCTGCTTCCGAGAGTTGTTTCTACAATAAAATAAAAATCAAAAGAGGAATAACCTTGGAGGTCAATCATCACCCCGAAAGTGGATAGTAGAGGTCACGTAGTATATGTGTACCAAATTTCAAGTCAATAGGTCAAACGGTTTGCAAGCTACAGGTGATTTAAAATCCTGGACAGACCAACAGCCGTGGTATCTTATTACATAAGAGGATAATCTAAACTAGGTAACTTTTAGAATTTGTGAGTTATTCTTTAGCAAAACATGTTTTGTTATTTGATTTTTTGAGTAATGAAAATTCCTTTCATACAGTTCAGTTTATATTCATTATGGTAAAGTTGGTTGACAATACTTAACTGGTCCAATATAAGTAATGCTATTTTAGATTCTGGCCCTTGCGGCCCTTAATTCAATTAAATGGGACTGGAAAGTTAATTAAAAACAAATCAATGTTAAATTAATGATTAACACTATTGCATCTTGCAATTTTATACTATACTAAATACAGTCGAGATTGGCTAGTTGACCAGATATACATTTATTGTTAAAAAAAAAAAACAGATCTTTTTCAATACCAACAGTGCTTGTTTAATATTTTGTATCAGAAGAGAACTAAACAAAACTTAATTAATATTTAAAATGTGCCACAAATCTAGCAGTGATTTTTATAAAAAGGCTGCCAAGGAACATTAGAGCAATATCTATGTTTGTCTCAAAAAAAAAAAAAAGAAAACAAACGATCTCCACTCCAAACCAGTTCAGTACAAACTCTTCTGTATTTAGGCACAAGTGGTGAAGTTTTGGCCTAATTACATCTGACTTAAAGTAGAGCACTGTATTAAGTTGGCTAATAAACATTATATTAATGGCTTTTTCAATATAAGAAAATGTGCACGCATAGATATGTTTTTGAGTTATTCTTTATTATCCTGAAAAGCATTTTGGAGTGACAAACCTTTAACATGCAGTCTGTTAAATGTGCAGAGAATGTGCACCACAAGTGGTAGAAAGCTATCTTTACAGGAGAGCTTAGGTTCCTTTTAAGTACAAGTAACAAAAAAGCAGACCTCAACCCTTTAGCAAATTTTAAAACTCTGACAATGTTTTAGAAATTGTTTAATTAAACTTTAAATATGAAATTGGGATATCCAAATAAAACCTTCAAAATTCGTATTTTTGTAATCAATACTATTAGACACATTATTGATCTGTTCAGTTTTATGGTTACAGGATTTTAATTGGGAAGTTTTTTACCGTCACATTTTCATTGTTACTAACTCTATTTAGAATCTTGGTTTGCTACATTAAGTGCTAATATTACAGTAATGGTATTTCATTGGAATTGTATGTGCAAAAAATACTGAAATTGTTTTTTCCTTAAAGAGAGGTTTTATTACATCCCTGTTTTTGTTTTCAGAATAACTGGTGACTTGGTGTACAATAAGCTTTTTTTCTTACTGTATTCTGTGTCTTAACTGTAATATACTGTTGACATCTACAGTTCTCTCTATCTGTTTTAGGCTTTCAGCCTATAGTTGATTAGGGATGTTGAATCAAGGTTTGATAGATCTACTCTTTTTTGTCATGTGTAGTATCACAGAAACTTATTACATTACATTTTTCATGTGCAATAAATATATAATAGACTTGCATCCAATTATCTTATATATAAATGTCTACACGTGGAAGTGTGTGTGTCTGTCTGTCCGGTCCGGATGTGAGAGGTGGAGTTGGGGTAAGAACTCCACCTCCAAGGAAACAGAAACTCACTTAGTTGCTAATATACAAACGAGGTGAGCATGTTGGCAAAATGAAACCTCCGCAGAGTCACTCGCTTAGCCGCAGATGTACAAGCGACGTTAGCACATCTGCAAATCGAAACCTCCTAGGAGAGAGATGCCCAGAAGTAGTTCCTTTCAATTACCTGACATCTCTAAATTTCATTTTTTTTCTGATGAGTTCAATAGTTTTAAGGACTTCTGGCTTTTTACAGCATGGGCTTACACATCTATAATTGTCTTTACAATTCCAGTAATTTAAATTAAGTAAACCTTATTGAATATATATACAATTCTGTGTTCTCTAACTCACATTGAAAGATAACTACAGTAGTTAGAATACATTGTTAGACTGAAAAGGCTAAAAAGTACTATTTATCCTTTTGGAGAAAAGAAGACACAATTGATATAAATATGTGTTAAATAAATTTACAGCACAGAGTGGTAGAAAAAGGATTGAAATTTATCAGCCTGGATTTTTTAAAGTGTTGCAACTTGAATTGTAGGTCACATAGAACTTGTTAAATAGTAGTCTTTAATTCATGTACAGTTTAAAATATTTGATTTCCTAGGGGAATGATCTGGAATGAGGATGCATAAAATATATATAGTTTTTAATTTAATTCTCAGCATGAAAACTCTTCTGTGGTTTTGTTTGTGATGTTCATAGCTCAAAGACGCAAGCCATTTATTGTCTCAGCAATTTTTCTTGTACTCCAACAATGAAAAATAAGCTGGGCCCCATCTCCTGCAGAAGGCACAATACTCTCCCAGTTTTACAGATACAATGCTGTTTATTCCCAGATATACAGTAGAGTGACTATGCACTCCGATATATTCACAACTGTTACTGAAGTTCTTAAGTTGTCCAAGAAATGGACACCAGTCTTTGTGCAGATATTTTGCTATGATGAACTGATTTGGAGTTGGAAAGGAGGATCTCAGCAACAAATTAATAGACAGAGGGACTTTTATAAACAATCCATTTGATTTTGTTCGTAGTCTAGTCTGGGGAAAGCAGTATATTACAGAGAAACAAATAAGCTTGTAATACATAAAAATGCACAGAATTTGAAATAAAGTGAAGGTTAATACACATTGTTTAGTAGAACGGTAGATCACATTGACAAGAACAAAGTGTCAGCGTGAAGTGTTGCATGTTAGATAACACAGTATCTTTTTCTTATGCTACCGATAACCCAGAATTTGAATGTTAGGTCTGAAGGGGCTTTATGAATGGATTGGGAGAAAGTAGGGCGGAAGAGAACATGCTGTAGACTTACTGTTTTTTTTTTTTTTCATTTTAATGAAGAATAGAAAGCTGCATGTATTATTAAGTGTCGTTGCAGTGGAAGCATCAATAAAAAAGTTGGAGATAAGAGTGAAGTTTTCTGGCATTCATGTTTACTTAATTTTTAAAATGCTTTCTAGGATTTGCACTCATAAAACTGAATGTAGTGTGTGGTATAGTGAGCGATCTATTACCTTTGTAAAGTGCTGAGAATAATGTTACGTAGACACAAGAATTAAAACAATATGTCGCTGAATATTAATGAATAAAAATGAGATTTCCATCAATACATTTTCTGCTTTTTCAGTTCTGGGCCACATTGTCTATTATGGCAACTTCGGTTGCAAGGAAAGAACCAGCCCTGTATTGTGTACCAGTGCTTGTAATGTACGAATCAGTACCAATATATGTGAAACAAAGAAAATGCATAATTAAGGTTGACTCTGTGACAAATCAGTTTTTAGACAAAGAGACAAAAGTTATATGTTTAAGTTTATTTCAAGAAGTTTATTTTATTTTTGGGGAGAATTCCACGTAGTGAGTGCCAAAAAAGTTAAATGAGCCTTTATGAGGGAAGACATTCAAAGTAATGTTTTTACCTAATTAGAAGGCCAGCCTCAATGATCTGGTTTATTTGATGAGAGGTGTTCTCTAAGCTTTGTTTGCCATATAATAAATCAAGAGTCACTTTAGTGTTTTAATTATCATTATTTCAGAACTAAACAGCTCTGTGGATTATTTACTGTTTAAATGAAAATGTGCAAAAGCTCAATACATTAAAATTTCAAAGGATAATTGGATAAAATTGAGAGAATTGGGAAGAATTACTGTTGTCTTCAGGTCAAGTTAAGTGCACATTGTTTGATGCTGTAGTTGTTGTACTTTATAGGCTTACAAATGTTCATCTGGGATTGCTGAGGCTACAGGCTTGCCTATAACTGGATATTTTCTAAATTGTCTAATTGGTTTTAATGTTAGCAAAAAGTGTTCTGAACAGACATTTTTTTAACTGCCCTGCAGCAATAAATTGCTGTCTGTATTAAAAAGAGAGAGAGAAAAATCATTAAAATTTGTCTTTTTTTTTCTCTTCTATTTCATACAGTAGCAAGAACCGCAGCAAGACTCCTGTCCAAAGAGAGGTACCTATGGAATTGTCTGAGCCTGATCAAGCCCAGACCAGTGAATTAATGGTTTTGGAGCCCATGGAAACCAGTACACATGAGACAACCATTTTAACTTCCACTACTGAAAAAAAGACTCTTCAGATGGAGCAGAATAAATCCCATTATTCATACAAGTTAGTGTTCATTTTTATTCAGCTCAAGAAGCAGTTTTATAATGATGCTCTGGCAGGGATAGTAAACTTAACTTGGGAAAACAGTCTGTTATTAACACGGTTAACATTACATATTTTTTCACTTGCTTTACGCATATATATATATATGACTTTTTATTTATATGAATAAATAAAATAGAAAGCAATGTGTTTTGCAGTTTGCAGTACAATGACACATATACTCTGTTTTCTCCTTACAAGGTCAAAATCTGTGTTGTAAAAAACAGAACAAAACTAGTCCTAGTTTGTATTCATATGTTAATTTACACAAGGATAGGCATCCAAAATCTGAAATGTTTAAGTAATTTAATCACCTTGTAAATGCACAAAACATCTATGCAACAGTGAGATGGAATGAGAGATGCTGTTTTAATGCTCTGTGAAATCTGATGCACTGACATGGGTTCTTTTTACAGTCCCTTGCAGGTCAGAGGTTAGGGTGTACAGCATCGGGAAACATCCAGGCCCTGTCTCTGTTTTTTGTCCTATTAGATTTCAGTTGTCAGAATGTCCAAGAGTTGAAACCAATAAGTGTTTATTTATATAGTCTGGCCTACTATCTTGCACAAACATTGAGTGAAAGACTTGGTTACATAATACAGGGTGTCTTGAAAAAAATTATACACATTTTAAAAATGTAATTTTCAATTGCATTTGTAGCAGAGCATACGTAGACTGAACTGCTAAAATAAAAAGCCATTACTGACAAAATCCTAATTAGTCACTTCAGTCAACAGAGTGGTAGTTTGATTTGAGTGGGGAAAACAGTTGATTTTTGTGATCTATAAAGTAGATGGCAGGAGTGCCACATGTGCAAATAGAACTTGCTAGTGCTTGCCTTTAACATACACTGAGTTGCCAGTTAATTAGGTAAATCTTCAAGCCCAACACAAATTTTACACTCCAACACATCATGTGTCACATAAAGTAGATCTATGTTTCTAGCATCAATTAATGTTCAATTAATTAAATAATGGATTGGGCAAAATGAGTGACCCTATTGACTTAGAACATTGTAGCTGGTGCTAGTAATGTCAGTTCTACCATCTCCCAAACAGCTGTCTTTACCGGCATTTTACGCACCACTGTTTCAAGAGTTTACAGAGAATGGTAAGAGAAATACAAAACTCTGTTATATTTAATTTTGTGGAAAACAGGAAACCACTTGTGGATCAGACTGGTCAAGAATTATACAAGGCACAACCAGGCAAATTACATTTGAATTGTTACACTGCAGAATGTCATCTCAGAATGCATTACTTTTTGAAATTTCTATTGAATGGACTACAACAGCTGAGTTCTGGGAGTATGGTAGTACGTTTTCACTGCTTCAGTGATCTGCATAGTACCCAGATCTCAATCCTATCGAGAATCTTTGGAATGACGTGGAAAGAGATGTTCACAGAAGGGCTGTGTCACCAACCAGTTTGTTGCAATTATGGCACACAGTCCTTTCTGCATGGTGCAACTTTCCTGAAAAATGTATTCAGACGAATTCATGCTGTGTAGAAGGCCAAAGGAGGTGTAAAACACACAACTAAACAGGATTACCTAATAAACTGACACCCCGGTGTATGAAACCATGTTATGCACTATCGATTCTGCCCATAACGCAGTAGCTTTGCACTTTGAAGCAACATGTTATGCAAAGCTGATTTTTGTAATTGAGTAATTATTGTATTTTTAAAAAATGTGTGTTTTCTCTTGTGAAATTGTACCTTTTTTTCCACGTTCTTTGAACTAAACTCTATGTTTAACGTGCAGGTGTTTTTCCTATTATAAAAAAGGTCTGTTGAGAGAACAAGCACACTGTGCTCTACAACAGGGGTCGCCAACTCCAGTCCTGGAAAACCACTGTGGCTGCAGGTGTTCATTCTAACCGTTTTCTTAGTGACCTGGTTTTGCTGCTAATTAACTTCTTTTGAATTCATTTTAATTGACTTGCTCTTGAAGACTTAAACCCCTTTGTTTCTTTTTCCTTAATTAGCTGCTAAACAATAATGAGATACAAAATTAACCAAAACATGATCAGCAAACTATGTCCATCATAAAATATCTGAGAATAAGGAAAGATGAAGATCTTTGGAATATCTATCTATCTAAAATTAATTCAAAAGAAGTTAAGTAGCAGCAAAAACAGGTCACTAATTAAGAAAAGGGTTAGAATGTGGTCCTCTATGACCGGAATTGGCAACCCCTGCTCTACATAATATGTAATTTTCACTTTGGACTGTATTCCAGGGACAACTCATCAGTACACTTCACAACAAGGTGTCTCCTGTAATCATGAGGCAGATTTCTTCCTTCTTTGCTTTAAATATTAATAAAATTTGATTTTTTTTTCCATGGAAAGATCACCAGAGTGCCCCCAGCAATTACTGGGGTGATGAAGTAAAAACTGCCATATCTTTCTTTGGCTTAGCGTAATAAGGATGAAGATGATAGGAAAGCACAAAGACACTTTATTTCTGTTTACTTCTGCATGTAAATGTTTTAACAAAATGCAGTAACAGCCATCTTCCAGGCAAGTGTAAGAATGGTTGTTTTAGCTGCCAGGTATTTGTTACTGGCTAATAAATTGATTTGAACACGGAGCATCGGATTTGGCTTTTGCTCTCTCATTTGGTGTTAGACCTCACTGGCTTATACCAACATGCAGACTAGAAAACTATCCTTGAAAGAAACGGCAAGCAATTTGAATGTTGGAAGAATGGAAACATTCAGTCAGAACCATCTCAGAGAAACTGTGCACACAAAATCACAGCCTTAGAATAATCTTTAGATACTGTATGAGAGAGCATTGACCAGGTTGGTCAAAAATAATCAATAGAATGATGAAGAAAAACAAAAAAAACTACAACCTACTCCATTTATTAGGGAATATATCACAGTCAACAGATTGAAGCAGAATTTAAAGGGCTTCAAGAAAAAGGCATTTATCTGCAGCAGAGCCATTAGAGTTCTGAAACAATGCATAACAGACAAATGAGAAAATTGAGAAAAACAGTAAATGGAAACAATGGCAGACTGTCCAAAACAGACCATTTGGTCTGTGTAGCATGGTGGAGGTAGGTAATGTTTTGTCATGATCGTACATGGCTGTCTTGGAGACTGGCTACCTCATCTTTAGTGAAATTGAAACTAATGACATTAACAGTGGCTCGACTCCAGATGTGTAAAGTAACATCTTGTCTGCCTGCACAGAAAAAAAAAAAAAAACTTCCTCAGACTCCTTGGCCAGTGCTTCATCATACACCATTTGAATGACTCAGAATGCACTGATAACCCAAACAGAGGGTTCACTGGGGCAAAAAGTGAAATGTTTCAAGAGGCCAGTTCAGTGTCTTAATTTAAATCAAATTGAACATACATTTAACGTGCTAAAAAAGAGTCTGGAGTGAAATCATTGCCAAAAAATGCAGCCTCTGAAGATGTCTACAGAAAAGCTCGACAATGCATTTCTTACAAGCCAAGAACGCGGTGACGTTAGTGGGTTGCATGTTTATTGTAGTTTTTGCACACAAGAAAATGATCACAAAAAGCCAAGTTTCATACTTCTTTAATTTACTTTGTTGTTCCTGTACTTAGTCCCTAAAGAGGGATGGAACACAAAAAATGGAATTATTCTGAAACATCAAAAACAATCTATGCAGAAACAGTCGGAAATAAGAGTGACATTTGCATTTATATATACTGTATATATATATAATATATATGAATGTATAGGTATATATATACACTGCTCACAAAAATTAAAGGAACACTTTAAAGAAACACATTAGATACATCAGATCTCAATATGAAGTTGGATATCTATACAAATAACGACAGGGCAATGTCTTAGGAACAAAAGGATGCCAAGTCTTTTAATGGAAATAAAAGTGTTCTGCCTACAGAGGGCTCAATTGTGTAGACACCCTAAAATCAGAGTGAAATGAAGATGTGGCAGGATAGTCCATTTTTTCAAAAACTTAATTTCTGCTACTCAAAATGCTTTTCAGTATCTTGTGTGGCCCCCACGAGCTTGTATGCATGCTTGACAACGTCGGGCATGCTCCTAATGAGACGACGGATGGTGTCTTGTGGCATTTCCTCCCAGATCTGTATGAGGGCATCCCTGAGCTGTTGTACAGTCTGAGGAGCAACCTGGCGGCGCCTAATGGACCGAAACATAATGTCCCACAGATGTTCTATTGGGTTTAAGTCAGGGGATCGTGAAGGCCATTCAATTGTTTCAATTCCTTCATCCTCCAGGTACTGCCTGCATACTCTTGCCACATGAGGCCGGGCATTGTCGTGCATTAGAGGAAACCAGGACCTACTGCACCAGCGTAGGGTCTGACAATGGGTCCAAGGATTTCATCCTGATACCTAATGGCAGTCAAGATGCCGTTGTCTAGCCTATAGAGGTCTGTGAGTCGCTCCATGGATATGCCTCCAAGATCATCACTGACCAACCACCAAACCAGTCATGCTAAACGATGTTACAGGCAGCATAATATTCTCCACGGCTTCTCCTGACCCTTTCACGTCCTTTCACATATACTCAGGGTGAACCTGCTCTCATCTGTGAAAAGCACAGGATGCCAGTGGTGGACCTGCCAATTCTGGTATTCTATGGCAAATGCCAATTGAGCTCCCGGTGCTGTGCAGTGAGCACAGGGCAGTAGACATTTGGGCCCTCAGGCAACCCTCATGAAGTCTGTTTCTGATTGTTTGGTCAGAGACATTCACACCAGTGGCCTGCTGGAGGTCATTTTGTAGGGCTCTGGCAGTGCTCATCCTGTTCCTCCTTGCCCAAAGGAGCAGATACTGGTCCTGCTGATGGGTTATGGACCTTCTATGGCCCTCTCCAGCTCTCCTAGAGTAACTGCTTGTCTCCTAGAATCTCCTCCATGCCCTTGAGACTGTGCAGGAGACACAGCAAACCTTCTGGCAATGACACGTATTGATGTGCCATCCTGGAGAAGTTGGACTACCTGTGCAACCTCTGTAGGGTCCAGGTATCGCCTCATGCTACCAGTAGTGACACTGACTGTAGCCAAATGCAAAACTAGTGAAGAAACAGTCAGAAAAGATGAGGAGGGAAAAATGTCAGTGGCCTCCACCTGTTAAACCATTCCTGTTTTGGGGGTCATCTCATTGTTGCCCCTCTAGTGCATCTGTTGTTAATTTCATTAACACCACAGCAGCTGAAACTGATTAACAACCCCTCTGCTACTTAACTGACCAGATTAATATCCCATAAGTTTCATTGACTTTATGCTATACTCTGATTAAAAGTGTTCCTTTAATTCTTTTGAGCAGTATATATATATATATATATATATATATATATATATATATATATATATATATATATATATATATATATATATATATATATTTTTTTAAAAAAATTTTTTAATTTTATTTATTTATTTTTTTTAAACCCTTAAATAGCTTCAGTATTGACCGAAAAAATTGTTTGCACTTGAATGTTTCTTCAGTTCTTTGAGGGGCTGTTCACCTAGTAGTCATTTATATGATTTGGTTGGTAGTTTTTTTTTTTTTTTTGACGGAGCTCTTCTGTGGGATATTCTGTGGTGAACACCACCTTAGTATTGTTTGGGTTTGCTTTTTTTTTGTGCAGTAGACTTATGGTCTGTCTTAAATGCAAATTGCATGAGAAGTTTGAAAAGATCCTCATTGCTTAAAAAATAATTACAATATTTCTGTATTTTCAGGGTACCTACAACCATCTGTTTTGGTAAAGGCTCTGTACGAGGATTCCATGGCAGGAAAAAGAAATGAGATCTCCCAAAGCAGTACTAGTTAAGAGTCTGCATTCTTTTTGTATGGAACCATGGTTTCAAACTGAAGTGCACCGAATAATTTAATGTACTTCATACCTTGAACCAATTGTGCAGTCCTTTATAACAGTTTAATAGTCTCTTTTCACACAGCAGTTTTGTATACACAAGTCTTTATTGTACCATTTGAAGACTTTATAAAGACCCTCTGTGACTTACCAAGCTTTTATCAGGCTGCAAAGTGCCATCTGCTTCCCATCAGCAAACATTCAATAAACAATATGAACGTCAATGTCTCAAAAGAATATCCCATTGGATTGAGCATGAGACAAATATACTAAATGTATTTATTTTACCAGCTTTTTATGTTGTGGGTTTAACAAATGTGTTTATCACCAATTTAACATCTCTGTTGAGTTTGTCTAAAATAAAGAACACAATCAGAATCTTATCAGCTGTTGTCTTAAATTGTCTTGACTTTCAAAATCGGATACAGTAAAAAGATTTATAAACAGTTGGAAAAAACTATAAACCAGAGGAAAAACAATTGATATCCTGTTTTCAATCCACTTTTACATACTGTACTCCACATGTGTGTTTTAAATGCAGAATTATCCTTTCACCTTTCCATTTTCAAACTTACTTAATTCAGTTCAAGGTTGCTGGAGCCGGAGCCTGAACCCTGGTCGCAAATGGACACAAGACAGGAACCGGTCCAAGACCAGGCATCAGTCCAGGATATTACTGCAAAAGATAAGGAGAATATTAGAAGGGAACTAAAATGAAGAAAATCCACATTTGCTCTTCAGGATGTGCAGGCAGTAGCAGTAGTTAATATGCAGTGAATACTCAAGTGATTGTTAAAATCAAAGTTTACAAATATTGATATCTACATTGCAAATATGTTTTTAATACGAACATGATAGAACCACAACAATCAATTTAGTAACTATTTTTGTTTAAGTTTACCCAAGTTACTGGTTGTTCCCAATGTCTTTTCCTTCATTTTCCCATACTGTTTGTCATATTTAAAGGCAAAATGCATTCCTCTATTGCAGGGGTTCGTAACCTGAGGATTGGGGAACCCTAGGGGCTCCATGGATGGGCCTGTGAGGGTCAGATAAAAATTAACATTTATATTCACTATACTGTGCAGCCCGTTAGTGTTGAGTTAGAGTAGATGTAGGAGTAGTAGTAGTAGATCTGTTTTAATTTGCACAAGAGGATTGTATTTCATAATTATAATAAGTGGCCATTACTTTTTGCATAAAGTTTTTTTTTAATTGTTTAAAGTTTAATAATACTTTGTGTATATCATATATGTATGAGACAATCAAAACTCGATAAATAAAGTGCATTATATTCATTGCATGCAAAGTTTTGTTTATGTGAATATTTCTGGGGAATTGGGTCCATAGCTTTCATCAGATTCTTAGAGGGGTCCGTGACTCAAAAAAGGTTCAGAATCACTGGTACTACATCCTTCCACTTTGTCTTTTTTTGTTTTTGCTACATGTTCTCACCCTGCCTGCCCTTGTTTTCTCAAGCCACTGAAATGATCCTCCTGCCAAACATTTTTTTTAGCCATCATAATCTTTGTTAATGAAATATCTAAAAACAGTTTGTGCCATTTTTCATAAAATATGTTTGTAAAAACTTTAGTTCAGAAATACTTATCTGCGGCCCTTTTATGACTGTATTACGCATTTTAGCTTGATTTTTAATTTCTATTGAACTCTCACATTCACTTTCTTAATATAATAGGTCTCTTTAGGGGCTTGCTGCAGTACGTACATAGGAAAATCATTGGCTTCCTCGTTTTAAACTGCTCACAGATAATATATAACGGTACCCATATGTTTCGAGTTTTAGTAATACATAAAAAGTAGTAGTAATCTGGGGGGAAAAAAGTTCATATACTTTTGAATATGGAAGCTGCAATAATGTAAGGACATGTTGTGTACCTTCACGGCGTTTTGGGATGGCGCTCACTACAGAAAAGCTTTTTGTAATGTTTATTTTTCCGTGAGTCATTTTAAATATGAAGAAATGTATCTCTTGTAAAGCAAAAAGGAATAACATTTCAGGCCGTGCAAGTACACATCAGGAACGAAAGCCCGCTAGAAAAGCAACATTGTGATGTTTAGGGTGGAAAGAAAGGATAATACTAAAGGTACAGAAACAAATAATTGTGGCCTGACGAGTATGAAATTCTGTTTTAATCAGACTGAAAATATTTCGACGTCGACAGTCAACTGACGTCCATGGGTTGTCCACACGATGGCGCTGCAGTATTACAATGATTCCTGTCGACAAAGCTGTAGCGCTCTAAAATTAGGATGCTAAGACCGTCCTATTTTCAGGAGGATCTAAAAATTATTATTTATTCAATTTTGTGTATGTTAACCTTAACCTTTTTTTCGCAGTTTCAGGTTGCTTGCATTTACAAAAACTGTATGTGCAAATGCAAACAGTAACAGTGAAAAAAATCTATTCGGGGATGTTAGGTTAACTAGTAACACTAAAATAGCACCGTTTGAGTAAGTGTGGCAAGAGCGTGAGTACCCCTGCAACAAGATGTTGGACGGTCCAGCACTGGTACCTGTCTTGCGCCCATGCCTGACGTACCAGCTCACCGCGACAGACTCGGACAAATTATATTTTTTTTAATATCAAGTGTTAAAAGGCGCATTCTGAAATCTGAGTAAACTGAGCAAAAGTTAATGTTAGGTACACGCATATATGACTATGGATTTTTAAGTAAATTTGTATCTGTATGTTAAAGATAAGACATTTATACGGTATAGTATATGTAATACCAATAAGCATATGGTATTTCAGAACGCATCTTGGCAAGGCAAATCAAGGCAAATGCGTGGCTCTTAATCTGCTGAAATATTAAAATTAAGATATTGCTCGTGTTTTTACGCAGAATATAACAACACATTTCATGTCACAGTTAGGACATCCATCCCGCGACTAGCAAACAACACTCGGTCCGACAGTAACTTAGCATCTACACCCGACGTAATTACCGCAAGTTAGAATTCTCTTTAATGTATATAGCATTAGCAAGGAGTCTCTATACAGAGCAATCGAACATTCAGAATAAAGTGATTATACGCTGAATAAGTACACCATATATGTGGCAATTTTTAATTTAAATTCAAATTTAATTGTATCTGACTACAGCTCTACGATCTGATATAAGATGCATGGAATAAGTCTGAATTTGTAGCGTATTATATGTAAAATAATAAAAATATGTGCAATGTAAATTCTACTCTTATGTGTATTTTTATGTATTCACATAAAACTAAATCAACAATAAATACTTATCTGAAAGCGAATTATTACTAGCAGACATCATGGGTTTTATTAATTTATCAGCGAAACGTCCTTTTTTTTCAAACCTAGTAATCCCCTTTTTTAAATTTCCTTTAAAACGAATGAAGATATATCGGTGAATGAAAGATATTGATTTGCCTCCAAAATATGTATGGGCCGTTAGAAAAACAAAACAAAATGAAAAAACACAAATTCTTCAACAATTTTAAAGTAAATTAAAAGTCTTTATTGAATATTTTGTACAAAATAAGGCAATTCAATTTTATTCTAACTTAATATGTACAAATAAAATATGTACATTTATTGCAGAAATGTAAACACATTTAACACACATTTATATATTTATATATATATATAACATTTAAATATCGGTAATTCAGATCTATATGTAACAGTGGTCGCAGAAAACTTTGATAGTCTAAGATTCAAATAAGAACTCAATTTGTCAATCCTTTTTAATGAACATACACACTTTGTTAATGTACCTTCGTTCTCCACCTGAAGAGGAGTCGACGTTTTCACTTTTGACTAGTGCTTAACATTTTTTCTAAGAGCTCTGTTCATGAAAGTCAGATCCCTTTAAAATCTAACCAGACATCAGTTGCAACAAATGTTTTGGATCAGAACCACGTAACTTATAAAGTTTACTGATTTAAGTACCTTTGCGCTGTTACATTCACTTTAAAATGCAACAGGACACGGTGTTCAGCATACGTACCGATAATTTTGTTCACTTGTCAGATTTAAGTGGGAATTCAATTAAACTGTATATCTTACATTTTAGATGAATTATATGCACATAAAGATTGATCCAAACGGATAGAACGTTAAAAGGCTATTTAACTGAATTCCCAATCTGCCGCTGAAATACATCAATGTACTTTTCCGACTCAAGTCTCTCGTAAATTCATTTGTCAGAGTCTTACTTGATCGTTAATCCGTTATTTAGGTCCAAACGAATTTTTCCAGCACCACCTTGATGCACGGGATTTTAGCAGGCCTGGCAATCATGTTGAAGTGCCACAGTGTTGTGCTTCGTGCTTACTTTCGGATTGTCATATATGTCGTATGCCAACCTGGTGACTTTTTTTTTCTCAACGGCGAATTCCTTGCCTGCCATGTACAGTATCAATAGCAACTCCCTACAACATGCCGAAGACCTGTATCTAAAACGTAACGTTTTTACTCGTCCAATAATAGTGCTGCTGTTCAGTTACACTTCAAGAATGTCTGCTGTATGTAGGTAAATACTTTATACAGGTCAGTTATTTTGTTTTATTTTATCTTATTACTATTATTATTTTTTTTTTTGCAGAGTAGTGAAGTGTTCTTTTCGTTGCCAATCTGGCTAAACCTTCGAGCACCTTTGCATGACGAAGTACTGTCTGTAAACAGTCTCGCTGTCCCACATAAATGGTTTATGATAAGTAGTACATCCCATATGTGACCGGAGCGCTGAAGAGCCCCGGCATAGGCAGAGCCGGCCTGGGTAAAGAGCCGGAAGGTCCGTAAAGCGAGGGGGAACCCAATTGTGCACCGAGCGGGAAAGGAAACGCAAAAGACGGCAGCAGCGGTTTAGTTGCCAGCTTCAGTTTTTCAAGTTCAGCTTCTTGAAGTCTCTTGGCTTTCGCTCTCCTGTTCTGAAACCAAATTTTAACTTGCGTTTCAGTAAGATTCAGAGAGTTGGAGAACTCGGCTCTTTCTGCAATGGAAAGGTACTGTTTCTGCCGAAATTTTCTCTCCAGTGCCAGCAGCTGTGAGGTGGTGAACGGGGTCCGCGGCTTCCTGTTGTTCTTGTGCTTCCTTAGCGTGCACGGAGGAGGGCTGGAGTGTCCTGCGTTACAAGGATCAAGAGAGAGAGATGATCTGGATGAATGTCTGAACTCTGGTTTACTCCAACAATAACTGCAGAACATAACTAACGCACCATATAAACAACAAGTGTATCACTATGTGCCGTTCTGTTAAACGTTATTTCTGAACCAATTCGGAGTACATGAACATAGCCTGCAAGACACTATTTTCACATTTTTGTTTAGGTACTGTAAAAATGCGTTTATTACTCATTTACTGTTACGTACCAAGACCTTAAAAAATGCTTCTTTTCGTGTTCATAACACTTACAAGGTGGCACCAGTGAAGTGGCTTTTCATACTTGTGCAGTGTGACAGTTGATAAGTTGATAAAATGACTTACGAATACAAAGGAGCCACAAGTGTTATACTGAAGTATGCAATATCAAGTGGGAGACGTCTTATTTAAGGAACCACTGACCGTTCCAAAGTGAAGTTATTTTAGTAGGTCACATCGCAAAGACGAACAGTCACTTTACTAAGGCTTTGTGAGGGTTATGATCGCCAAAAGTAGCCTTTTTATTAAGGTCTTCTTCCATAAGAGCAAATGAGTCACGGATGCATTTTTGCAGTACCTAAACTAAAGTGTTACTTTTTTTCTTTTGCGAAATACATATACTGTATATCAGTTCACAAACAAATTGTATTTTATTATTTTAAACAAATCCTGCAGCTCAATAAAATAAACTGCAGGAACCAAAGCAAATTAAAAACTTAAATCGTGTTCACTTTACATGTATATTTCTTTAGGAGAAGCCAACATGGAGACTTGAAAAGAAGAGATGCGTGAACTCAAATGACATTAATAAATATCCTTACTTAAGGATTCTGATGTTGCACACATTGCGTTGTCTTGTTGTGCCCCATTTTTGTAAAATCATCTATATCTAAGAGTGAATTGAAAATGTCTCCGTAACCATTTTCACAAACTCATTTATTATTTAAACGTATAAGTTATGCATGTTTTTTCTACTTTTGTCCCTTTTAAATGAACTGCGTATACAGTGAGGATGTTTATGCAGGCTTCACAGTCCATCAAAACAACAATAAACATAAATAACATTATATTATATTACATACTACATATATATAATATATGTGTGTGTGTATATATATATATATATATATATATATATATTCGACAAGCACATGAAACCACAGCAACTACCAACATATCCTGACAACGTTTTCTTCTTTTATATACTTCCTCCATGCTGTCATCTGAGTTTTACATACTATGTTATTTTAACTGTATTGAAATTGTTCTTTTGCTTTGTGAAATGTTTTAATCAGGAAAATAGTTGTAATTATATTTTAAAATTTGAAATATGTCATTAAGTTGTAGTTGGTAGCCTGAGTTTTATTGAAAAGCACATTGTACCGTTATTTTGACCATGAAACTTATAAACCGTGACATAACAGCGAAACACATCCATATAAAAAGGATGCACCCATTTCTCAAGACTTATCTCTCTCTTACAGTTCTACAGCCTTAGTAAGGGTGTTTCTATTTTCTGTTAACATGAACTCTGTAGAAGTACCCATTTATTTTTAAAATGAAAAAATGTAACAGTTTCGTGTAAATACGGCAAAAAGTAAGGTCTCTTTATAAACAATAAGGCAAAGGTCTGAGCCCGTATATGCCATTATCTAGAACGCTTTACATTAATATGTACGCCCAATATGTTATAATTAGGATATAGTGAGTGTTTGTTTATCTGTTGTACTGTATTAATACTTATTAAAAAATGTTGTAATGCCTTATTATTCAATTAAGGATTAATTAATGTGCTAATTACAGGAAAAGAAGATGTCAAATGACATTTTTAATTGTATTAGTATAATGAAGGTTTATGTATATAATAAGTATAATTAAAACATCGATCGGTTTTCACAAAAAAAAAAACTGGTCATAATTCACTTGCCTTAACTGTACAACTTGTGCATTATATATGCATAATGCAAATCCTTTTGACAATGTAACACCGATTAAAGATATTGTGCTAGAACAATAGCAAGGCCTCATAATAAACTGCGGTCGCGATGACACGATACGCTCTGATAAGCAGCTGCAACAGTTAACTGAAAGCGCATATTTCATTATCAAAGATAAACCGTACTTACTGGGCGGAGTTGAGTAAGTAGAATTCTGAAACCAATTATTCTGATCCTTGTCATTATCATCTTCTGGTTCATTTTTGGAAGAGTCAATTAAATGTGGAAAGCTCTCCGGAGAAATACATTTTTCTGCGTAAAGTGTCCTAGGAGACTGCTCCTTCGGGTGGTCAACAGGAGGCTTAGATGAAATCACACGTCTCTCTGAGGATATACACGGAGTCCTGCAAGGCGTTCTGTCAGAAATAAGAGCTTCCACGCTGAACGGGTGACTGGAAAGCTTACTTTTACATCCTTTTCCGTCTTTTAAGTGGACGTCTTCCTTGTCCGACTCTTCCTTTTTGTGTTGTGTTACCTCGTGGGACAGTGGCCCTTGTACAGGATTCATGGTACAGGAGTAAGGTGCCATACACTTTCAATAATCACTTGTTTTTGCTTCCCTGCATGCACCCACTTCCGCACTGTAACAGTTGTCCGCGTTGTTAAAATGCTCTCATAACTTTGAGACTTATCTGTCCTGCTTGCGGCTATAAAAGTTCTCTAACTTTCCCTTCATCTCGCCGCCGTCCAATCAAAACAGAACTTTGCCTCCGTGACGTGACAAGCCTCGACTCTTATTGGTCACGCAGCATCTCAAAGGCAACTAAAAAGATTTTGAAAGAAATAAGTAGTTAATCATAGATGTCTTGCTGTGGAAGTTTATTGATAGCTCTAGGGCTGTAATCTCTTAGGAGCACAGAGCCACTAGAGCAATTTTAGCGCAATTAACCAGTAGGACAGACTTTTTAGAAAGAGTCCCTTTACTCATTAGCAGAGCTTTTATTGAAACCATACAGTGAGGCATATACGTCCTTGATTTTTGAAACAGATGGTAAAAGGGACATCCGAGTAAATAAAGAGATAAACACATTTGGCGTTATTTGATTATATTGTCTGATGATAATATATGTTTATATAGCCGCCGAGGTGACTTCGCTATCTATCTATCTATCTATCTATCTATCTATCTATCTATCTATCTATCTATCTATCTATCTATCTATCTATCTATCTATCATTTATTAAGGAATAGACGTATAAGCTCATTAAAGCTCATTTTTGTTTTCATACTTGCATTGGCCCTTTAAGGTTGCTAGAGCTTCAGATGGAAAGCGGCAGACAATCCTTCGGCGTAAGTCGAAGCATTTAATAAGGCAGACAAGTTATGTTTTGGAAGGCGCCAGCCTCGGCAGGATCAAAAAGGAAGCTACCTCAGGGAGAATAGGCAACAGTTAACTCTACTTAACCAATTGTCCTGAAAAAGTTTAATGTCTAGTGCATGGCTGCAAGGGGAACATTTCTCACAGTCTGCTTACATCAGACTTCGTTAACTCTTTAAATTCTGATTGTACTCTTACTGATTACAAAAACGACAAAGATCGTAATTGCTAAGAATCACCATGTGGTTGGTTTCTGAAACGGTTTGTATCAATGTCATTCGTTAAGCACTTCATCTTAAAGACAATTTAAATATTTATGTGAGGGTACACAAGTTATCCACAGACGCCCAAATCGCGTTATTTCTGCATTTTGGTGATACAGCTTAATTTGGTGTTGGCGCTGTTTTTATTTGGTTTTGAGGACAAACATATGTTTTCATTTTATCGAGGAAACATTGGTTACTGACAGTTCATAGAGAAAATGATGAGAATGGCATGTAAAGCGATCACTGTGATTGAGGATAACCAAAAACTACATGCTACAGATTTCTTAATTTGCTTTTCATAAATCAAGTCAAATGCACAATAAACACTAAGGTAGTTTTATGCAAATCAAAGAGAAAGTAAAAAAGGCAAGTTAAACGCAAAAAAATAATAATATAGCTTAATAAAGTTAATCTTTATAAAGATTCTTGGAATTTGAAACACACCTTTGCAATATTCTGCATTTTATCAATTACCATATTATTTTAGAGTTTCACCTCACACAATAAATGTTCTGTATAACATTTATTGCATCCAAGGTAAGTGGTATACTTTACTGAGAGACTATAAGATAAAATGCATTGCCGGTAAAAAGTCACACACACGCGCGCACACTATCTATCTATCTATCTATCTATCTATCTATCTATCTATCTATCTATCTATCTATCTATCTATCTATCTATCTATCTATCTATCTATCTATCTATCTAGACTGATAGCTTGCAAATTAGAATTTTATAAAACGCATGTAAGAACACAAGTTTTCATTTATCATGTTACTTTCGAACAATATACTGAGGAGAAATATTTAAATATGGGCCTACCACAATTTAAGCCCTTTTTTATATGAATTCGTCAATTAATCCAATTAGTGGACAGTACCGGTACAGAGAAGGGAGTAAAGGTTACCCGGCAAAAACAGTCGCGAAATCGGAGGCAGTCCCAGAAGGAACAATAGTCTTCTCTCAACGTTTTTATTTTTTTCACATCATAGGTAAGTGAGAATGATTACACTGGAGCTGTACATCTCTAACATGTTATACTTGTTATGCAAATCTCTCTTGACTAAAGACAGCAAATCATCAACACATTGTAAGTAATAAAATTAGAAAATACTTTTTAAAATTTACATTTCCGTTTTCATATTAATTGTATCAAACGTCAGATTTTTATTTTATGGTCTATGGTAAGAAAGATAAAATGATAATATAAATGCATGTAGCTCTTGCAATAGATGTTATGAAAATGTTGACATTCTGACACCGTTTAATACCAGGTAAGGAGGACACATCTGGCTTTGGGTCGATTTTAGTGATCCTTCAGTATTCTATTATCAGAAAGTCCGTTCTTTTTCTGTTTGTTTTTAGTTTTGTCACAGTTAAATTCTTCTAGTACTTGTATTCAATATTTACACTATTTTATCTATCTATCTATCTATCTATCTATCTATCTATCTATCTATCTATCTATCTATCTATCTTAAAATGTATATTGTCTCGAAAAATAAAAAAATTGATAAGGCTGAAAACATTTCGCTCGGTCATAAACAAAAATGCTGCAGCTGTTGCTACAGCTTATAAGAAGAATTCAAAAGTGCTATATATGATAATTTATTTTGACAGCAATAGCAATACACAAACATTTTAAAATAATATTACTTATTCCAAAATGAACGTTTAAGACCTGAGTATGAAATATGGCGGTGACCTGACCAAAACATAGTCTGTCTATAAAATCTTGACATGAGTACTTAATATTTAAATTAATTAAACTGTGTATTTATTTTTGCTGTATAAAGTATAACTTTAAATTTATTTAATAGCACCATGCCGTTACTAATTATGTCTTATTAGCAGTAGTTTACTTTTATATTGCAGTACTATTAGGAAGAAAAGGACAGCAATTCTAAATTCTAAAGTTATTTCATCTGCCACAGTGAACAAATATTATTCTGTTTATTATTATTATTATTATTATTACTGATTCTAATATTTTAGCTTTTACTGACTATTTTTAAAAACTCCAAAATATTATTGATTGCATGAATAGTCAGTTTTCATTGTAGATCGGGTAAAACAAAATACAAAGAAAATATCTATCTATCTATCTATCTATCTATCTATCTATCTATCTATCTATCTATCTATCTATCTATCTATCTATCTATCTATCTATGTATATTTGTTTTGTGTTGTGTTTTTATGATTAAAGTATTTTGAGGAAAAAAGAGCTAGTACAGAAAGTACGTTTTGACTTTATGCCCAGTTTTTACATTTTTTATATATTATATATTAAAATGTATAATTTTTATATATTCAGCTACCACTTGGTTGATTAATAAACAAACAAACTGTTTATTTATATTTAATTACAGTACTTCCATTTTGCGACAAGAAAAGGTTTTAGCACACGGGCTAAAATTACACACATTAGCACCCACTAAATATAATCTGCAAGATTCAATGGGAATCAGTAAGGATCAAAAACACGTATGTATATTAGCAAAGTTTATGAAAATTGTCCATTTCCTGTTCAACAAAAACTATTCTAATAATTTTCAGTTGAGCACCTTACTGTATTCGTTTTCATGCCGTTTCCCTTTCTGCGGTAACACAATTAAAACGGTTTACAGTGTATATGATTGACAGCATTACCACATAATCGGGGACGTGTATTTAAAGTTGTATCTAGAATGGGGTTCCTAAGGGTGTAATGCTTCAAACTGTTCTATCAAAATCGAAAAAAACACAAACATCTGTCCGCGGAGTAAAGCTTAGCCGTAGTGCCGTGTGCAGGTAATTTCATTTAAAAGTAAACATTTTTGTTACCGCCAGATAGTCTAAGGTTTGCCTTAACTTTTGATTGCTCGATGACTCCCCTTGTAAATGGTCACACTACACTACATGAAAGTAATTGACACCGTCATTACAGCCTATTAAAATATGACAGTGGCTAAATTAGTCCCATTACTCTCTCAACTCACAGTTATTAAACCTGTAACGTAGAAGCAGCAACGTAGAGAGTTTTCTCCAGTCTTTGCATTAGGATAGCAGTAGGCATAAAAGGTAAAAATGCAGGTTTTGTACAGTAAAGTAAAAACTCACCCCCCACCGACTGAGAGGAGTAAACTGCTTCACTTCACGGCAGCGTCGCACTTCTGTTCGCTGCCGGCTTCCACGATTTTTTTTTATTGCGCTTCAGTCAGTGATTTAAACTTTAGATCGCTTTATCCAGTGATTATAGCTTAAATCACAGTCGGATCTTTATCGTATGGAATATTTTGAGGAATACGTTACTTTCGTATTGACTACTAATCGCTGGGCAGAATAGTTTTTAAGTGCCGGTGTAGTGAAACAATGTTTTTTTGGAAACTGTTTCAAAGAATACTGGCAAAAATAATTTTGAAAGATGATCGTATGCAAAACCTGTTCAATATATCACACTGAATGCAGGTAGTCAGCTTTCATTGTTTCTCCTTAATTTCTTAACTTTCATAATGATACCCCATATAGCAACTGGTAAAGCTACAAGGGCGACAGGGGTCTATTAATGCAGAATAATGCGATGATTTCATATAAAGCTTCACGAGCAAATGTAATATTTCCATGTTAACATCGAAATTTCAGGTTCTAGATTTCTACAGCTATTGCCTAAATCAGTCCGGTCTGCGTTCATTTTATTTTCTGTTCAGTTTCAGTAGCAGAGAATGCAGTAAATGGTATGTCCATTGCAGCTTCACGTTTTTAAGTGCAAGTTTCCACCATATCCATTCATTCCTCCCCCTTCCTCCTTAACCATTACTTTTTCCCCACTAATTTATTCTTCCTCCTTTATTCTCATTGAATACAACGTTTGTCTCATTTTATCCCATGTAGCATTTATATGTTTTATTTTTTAGATAACATTATGGGTCTATTGGATTATGATTAAACAGTCCACTTGTAAATGCATAGTTCAGTTCTGGTCACTATATGACAAGAAGAATATAACAGAATAAGCTCAAAGAAGTATAACTGTAATTGAAGGAGTTTAAACTCCTGAAACAAAGGAAGGTTTGATATAACTTAAATAGTGAAAGGTATCTGTAAGGTCAATCCCAGACTTAAGGTTATGTCCTCCATTAGGGAGCTATGAGCTGTAATGAGTTAAAAAGCCTGATTATCGTCAAAAATATCTCTGTAGTGATTTTCATTTGTTATCCATATTTATTTCTGAATACTACGGATACATTCTCTTACATTTTGACATACTGTTTATGTGTTATTATATAAAACAAAGATTAGATGTGTAATTAAAGATAACTGTAGTGTTCCAAATGATAGTTATATTCTAAAATAAGACACTGTAGAGAAATGCAGGAGCAAATGATTACTAACACAGCAGAATTACCAGTATTTGTATGCACAAGGTACCACAGTGGTTAGCTCTGCTTCCTCATTATTCTAGTGTCCTTGGTTCACATGCCCTCTTGGTCTGCATGGAACCTGCATGACATGTGCAACTTTTTCTTCTGATACTCATCTCACATCTCATGCATTTTTCAGATGATTGGTGATTTTAATAAATTGATGGCCTATCCATTGTTGTTTCCTGCCTTTTCCCCAATGTTGTCAGGACAAGATCAGCCTACCTGTGACTATTAAGTTGAGTGACTGAGAATATTATTTTAGTGAAGGTAGTAGTACTATCACATGTACACAACACAATGACATTCTTAAGCAACATGTAACATGTTGCCACAATTAGGCACAATGATAATCAAGAATATGTATGAATTACTATATACACTGCGGTGGGCTGGCACTCTGCCCAGGGTTTGTTCCTTCCTTTCGCCCTGTGTTGGCTGGGATTGGCTCCAGCAGACCCCCGTGACCCTGTGTTGGGATATAGCGGGTTGGACGATGACTGACTGACTGCAGTATGCATGCTGTCAAACTCATAGACAATTCAATAGTTTTTAATGAGTTGCATTCTGGAGCCTAGTTTTATTTCAGTTATCATTAGGACATACACAAATCAATCATATCTTTGTTATCAATCTTTAATTATTCATACATATTGTGTATGAAAATCACATTGCTCTTTAGAGAACTAAATGTTCACTTTTTGTACAGATGTCAATTATGTTTAATCATCAGTGAGAAAGAAAGTAAGAAATATAGAAAAATGTGTTATTCTTGCACATTAAATTATCTAATTAATGCATGTAAAATGCAAACATTGTATTTTTCTATAGTGATTAGTTTTAAATTAGTATATGGTCATTCACTCCTAATATGCCTATGGACTTTCATTTATAATAGTGAGGCTGATGGATGTCAGATTGTAGGACTCCATAAGCAGCTGTCACTATACGTTTCCATTACAGGACTGATGTATGTTAAATGTGAACCCTTTTTTTTGGGGCAGCAAAGTTAGAATATGGTGTGTGATAAGACAGAAAGTAAGAATACCTAACATAACATAAGAATGTTAACAAGCCTGTGATTGCAGAAGAAAGCTTGATAATCCCTTTTGATATCTTTATGTGGACTAGTGTTCAACCAGTTTACTATGTCTTAGATCTGTCGGGCTTCTGCCTTTCATATTAGTATTCTTCTTATATAATACGCTACAGTGGCTGTTCGTTAGTCGGTCCAGGGTTTTAAATCACCTATAGCTCGCAAACCATTTCACCTATTGACTTGAAATTTGGTACACATATACTACGTGACGTCTACTATCCGCTTTCGGGGCGATGATTTTTGTTACTCTTTTTGTTTTTATTTTATTTTATTGTAGAATCAACTCTGCGGCGCATGCGTATGGGCGCCGTTCTCATTCCCTATTACCTTCACTAATTATTCTTGAGGCAGATTGAAGACTTAAATGCCAGCTCAAATGACAAATTAAAGAAAATGTACTAAGTAATTGCAACACAAAAACTAAATTAAATAAGTTTTAACGCGAAAAGATGCTGACGAAAGGAGTGAAGAAGCAGGTCGCTAGGGTTGAGAAAAGAAGGGCTGTTCAGGAAGCAGCAAGCGCATCAACCTCTGAGCAAACGAATGCTAAACAGAGACAGAAAAAAGAGTATGAAAACTAGGAATGCTTAAGTCAAATGTATTTACTGCACGTCATCGTGTAGTATGCCGTTACTGGTGTTTTATATTTTCATTAAATTTCCATGTATTCACTTAGCAGACTGTTGTATTCAAAAGGGACTTAGGAATGTGTGTTACAAGAGAATTTCTTTTATCAGTTGAACCCATGTCAATGTTTTTCACATTAGTGTGATTCACCTTATATAGTTTTCTTGTCCTGTCTAATAAGTTTGATTCTGATATCTGCTTCAGTGTTTCATCCTGAGCAAGGTACTTAACATGGTGGTGCTCCAACTGTAGAAACAAATCTGATACATCCAGCATGTGACTAGAGTCAAATACTGAAAGCAAATGTGTGTGAAATATACACAATTATTATTTTAGTCATCTGCTGAAGAAATTTAGTTCAAAATCAATAGGTTAACACAGAGCTAGTCGCAATGCAGAATTTCATTCAGACTGTCAAGAGAGGCATATTTCAAGGAGTTCTTGTTTTGTCTTCATTTGTTGCTGCTGACCAACATTTTGACTAAACAAACTATGCAATAAATACAAAAAAACTTATTAATTACCTCCTGGTGAAAATGAACAGCTTGAGCAATTAGTTAAAATCGTTAAAGAGTTCAGTGACCATATCCAAATACAATTTCAGGTGGATAAGTGGTTAAAGGTCACTATCAATAAAAGAAAATTAGCGGAAAGTTCAAACATCCACCCTGAATCAGAAGACATCACCCACAATTTAAAGCAAGAAGATTTGTGCAAATTCTGAGGGATGGGGATTGATTGGATAGAGCATGATAAAATTGAGGAAACAAATCCTGAAAGAATATTACAGAGCTTTAATTTTAAAAACAAAATATATTTGCTTCAGCATCATTTCAGAATAATTGACTGGAAGAGATAATAAATAGAGAAGACAGACATAACACTAGAAAACTCCTTGTGATTAAAACCCTACATCCGCTTCTATTAGCTGACGAGAATTGTACTGAATTTATATCCAAACAAATTGAATTCTTTCTAGAGACAAATACATCCCCTGAGATCTCTGCAGGAACACTCTGGGAAACTCTTAAGGCCTTCTTAAGAGGACAGATTATCTTTCCCACAGAAATAAATCCGAAGCGAAGAAAGTAGCAGAGATAAAAGCGAAATTACTAAAATAGATGAAGAACATGCCAGACTACCAAGCGAGACTCTACATAAGAGGAGGCAGGCTCTACATTCAGAATTAAACCTCTTGACAACTAAAGAAACCGAACAACTAATTTACAAATCCAGACATCATTATTATGAACATGGAGAGAAAGCTAATAAGCTTTTAGCGCAACAAATTCACAAGCAAGAAGTGCGCAACGCAATCTCGGTAATTACTAACACGAATGGAGATAAAATCATCGAACACAAAAATATAATGTACACTTTTAGAGACTACTATAAATCCCTATATACTACTGAGTTTAAAGAAGACAATATACAATCTAATGCATTTCTGGATAAATTACAGATACCACAAATTGACGCTATTAGTGTGGAGGAGCTCGATAAACCTCTGTCATTATCAGAATTACTGGATGCTATAAAGTCACTCCAAGGTGGAAAAGCAGCAGGCCCTGATGGCTACCCTGCAGAGTTTTACAAGAAATTCTCCGCTCAGCTAGCTCCCTCCTATTAGCAACATTTACAGAAGCCAGAGATAACCAATCTCTTCCACAAACCTTTCGCCAAGCACTAATCACTGTCTTTCCAAAACAAAATAAGGACTTATTACAATGTGCATCATACAGACCAATTTCACTTCTGAATAACGACGTTAAAATACTCTCTAAAATCATAGCTAGAAGGATGGAGAAAGTGCTCCCTCAATAATATCACAAGACCAAACTGGATTTATTAGGGGCCGACACTTATCTTCAAATCTTGACGCCTGTTTAATGTAATATACTCACCAACTAAATCAAACACCCCAGAAATATTATTATCATTGGATGCAGAAAAAGCATTCGACATGATTGAATGGAAATACCTTTTACTATTTTGGAGAAGTTTGGGTTTGGCCGAACATTTGTGCATGGATTAAATTACTGTATACTAACCCAGAAGCTTCAGTTTGCATCAATAACATTTGCTCAGACTACTTTAAACTAGACCGTGGCACAAGACAAGGATGCCCTTTGTCACCACTGCTGTTTGCAATTGCCATTGAACCACTGGCAATACATTGTCGAAATACTGATCAGATAAAGGGGATTAGCAGAGAAGGACTGGAACAGAAAATCTCATTATATGCAGATGACATGGTACTGTATATATCGGACCCAGAAAATTCTGTGCCTGCAGTCTTAGCAGCACTCACAGAATTTCAAAAGCTCTCTGGTCTCAGAATTAATCTGAATAAAAGTGTACTCTTTCCGGTGAATTCGCAAGCATATAATATTAGATTAGACACCCTTCCTTTTATCATTGCAGAACAGTTTAAATACCTCGGGGTAAACATCACAAGTAAACATAAAGCTCTTTATCAACAAAATTTCGTCGTCTGTATGGAAAAAATTAAACAAGACTTGCATAGATGGTCAACCCTTCATCTCACACTAGCTGGAAGAATTAACACTGTTAAGATGAATATTCTTCCTAAGCTCCTTTTTTTATTTCAAAACATACCAATATACATTAATAAATCGTTCTTTAAGCAATTAGATTCAACAATAACCTCATTTATTTGGAATTCTAAACATCCACGCATCAAAAGAGCGACCCTACAAAGACAAAAGGCAGAAGGCGGCATGGCTCTACCTAACTTCCAGTTTTATTACTGGGCAAATATACAGTCGATAAGAACCTGGACACAAATAGAAGAACATACACAGGCATGGACCGCAATAGAAGTAAAATCCTGCAGTACTTCTTTGTATTCCTTGCTTTGTGCTCCAATAAACACACGTTATCGGCAATACACTAATAACCCAATTGTGCTCCACTCACTTAGAATCTGGAACCAATGTAGAAAGCATTTTAAGACGGAGAAGCTTCTTTCTGTGGCACCTGCAAAAGAACCACCTCTTTCAACCCTCACAAACATATGCAGTTTTAATATCTGGAAAAATTTGGAATTAACTTGCTTAGAGATCTTTATATAGACAACGTCTTTGCATCCTATGAACAATTACATTCCAAATTTAACATTCCAGCTACAAATTTCTTTCACTATCTTCAAATCAGGAACTTTGTTAAACAGAACCTTCCAGATTTTCCTCATCTTGCACCCTCATCCACGCTGGAAAAATTATTGCTCAATTTCAAGGAGTTAGACTCCATCTCTACAATATATAAAATCCTTTTACAATCCCTTCCTTTCAAAGATCCAAGAGGACACTGGGAAAATGACCTCTCAATTAATATATCAGAAAAGGAGTGGAAAGTAGCAATGCAGAGAATTCACTCAAGCTCCATATGCAAAGCATACAATTATACAACTCAAAATTATATATCGAGCACATCTGTCTCGACTAAAACTCTCAAAATGTTTCCAGGGCATGATCCAACCTGCGAACGTTGCAACCAAGCCCCAGCCTCACTAGGTCACATGTTCTGGGCCTGCTCCAAATTAACATTATTCTGGACAAAAATTTTTAATTACCTCTCAGACAGTCTTGGACTCACAATCCCTCCTAACCCATTAACAGCTGTGTTTGGGGTTCTTCCAGAGGGTCTTAAAGTGGAGAAAGACAAACAAACTGTGATTGCATTCACTACACTGTTGGCACGCAGACTTATTCTGATAAACTGGAAGAACCCAAACTCTCCTCTTTTAAGTCAGTGGGAAACTGATGTGTTATATTATTTAAAATTGGAAAAAATCAAATACTCAGTTAGAGGATCTGTGCAGACTTTTTTCAAAACATGGCAGGATCTAATCAGTAATATTTTGAAATGATTTTATAAAGCACAGAGAATTTGTTGATTTAGGTATTTTTAAAAGCCTTAAATTTTACACCGTTTGGCTTGCTCTCTCTCTCAAGGGTGGGGATCGATCTGTTCTTAGCATAATTCTTTTTTTTTGTAAAAACTTGATTGCTATGTATTGATTGTAATAAAATTAATAAATAAATAAATAAAAAAAACCCTACATCAGCCAAAGCCAGACATTGAAAGAATATACATTCAAAAAGAAATGGAGGAGATGGCTCCATAGAGACAGAAACAGCATATATTCTAGCACAGAAGTGGTTGACTTCTGTGAACACATCAAGCAAGCCAAGGACAGATTCAATAGTATGGTACATGAACATGAAAGCACCAAAGCAATGAAATGTATATATAAAAAAAACTATTTAAAGATAAAGAGCCCATTGGAAAGAGCAAAGATGTTGTCAAACAAACAATGAAAGTGGAGAGAGGAAAACACCTGACTGAAAAACACCTTATGTTTTATACCATTGAGAGACAATAGACTAAGTCCCTTATAATTGAATAATGGGTTCAAAGGACAAACAGAAAAGTATATTCTGGTCGCTCAAACCAGCCATTAAAGATGTGTTACCATCAGAAGAGCAAGTTGTTGAGAGCAAATGCTTCCTATGCAATTAACAAGATGAGCATATCAGCTAAAGAATACATGGAGCAATTCAAAAATGGTGGCTAGCTGCCTGCATTGCTCAACTCGTAATCACATCTGTCATTAAGTTAATATTTATGACAGTAGTATTATTGTAAAGAAAGGGTATGTGGCTAAGCTACAAGAGGGAAAGGATATACTTATGCTGGGGTAGTGTGTATGTTTGTATGTGCGGCTTTCAATAAAAGTTCCTGTGTTTAAGATACTTACCTCCAACTGGATATTCAATGTTATGACAACATCAACAACCGAATGTCAGAAAAATGGTATAAATATAAACCACAGAAGACCATCACAAAAGATCAAGTTACAATTATGTTTGATATGCCAACGAACATAAACTGTGAAATAAATGCCTAACTGACCAGACATTTTTTATTATGATAAAGAAATAAAGTAATGTATATTGATAATGAACATATAGCAAAGACAGAGTTGAAAAAATATAAATGCATGTTGTCTCATTTATAAAACTTTGTGTGGATTTGAGCATAAAACATGCCTACGTCAAAAATCTGGAAAATGGGTATGCCAAACAAATCTGTTTTATAAAACCTGGTGTATGCAATTTAACGTTATAAATCACAGTCATCTTGTAAATATATTCGAACCACACCTGGTTGCTGCCCTGAAACACCCTTATATGAAGCATGCTAATCAGCCTCATACATATGCAATCACAACGTTGCAGACCTTCACTAGCTGATGCAGCAGCCTTCCTCCTGACACATCGAGACTCCACCACCTGCAATCAAAAGTATTTGGCTACACTCTGCAACTGAGCACACAAGATAATGCACAGCATTATAGAACATTTTCTCTGTGCTCTTGATATCAGGGAAAGGCTTAAGTTATCAGCATCTGCGGAGGAGCTGCTCTTACCTAGCACATTAAATATATGATTGCTGTTAAAATGAATAGTACATGTTATATGAAAGATTGTGACCTAAGGCAGTAACCTTACCAACAAGCCAGTCACCATGACATTACCATCATGTCTGCCAAAGCTACTTTGCTTAAATGAATCATCGATTGACCCAGACGAGATGTTTGTCAGTCTCATCTTGACATCACAGATGACTTGTGTGTTAGTAGAATGTCACTGCTTATGGTTAACAAAAGCAGCTTCATTCTCACTATAGTTGCCCTTATTGCAATACGAGTGCAATAAAACGCTTTGATTATGTCAGGAGAAATGGACACTGATGCAAAATTGCTTTTTTATGTTGGCAAAAATAAGCTATATTTTATGTATTGTGGTAAAAATTAGGCATTGGACAGAAAAAGGTTTGGGAATGATCACCCTGTATACTGAAAAATCAGCAAAAAGTTAAAAACATGTCTGTACATAAACAGAGTTCACAAATGAACTGACTCCCAGGTTGAGACTGCTCTATAAATATGGTGGATAGGAGGAAGAGTTGAGTCAGGGCAGCTGGAACAGGAACTGATGGGACATGCAGGGGGATTCTGGGTACCGGAAATGATGTCATCAGTGTTCACTGAGAGGCAGCCTTTGACTGAACTGTGGAGGAACAAGAGGAGAGAGGTTCAGGTAAGTGTGCCAACCTCGGTCTGGCTGACAAATAACACTATTTGAGTCTGTAAACTGTCCCTCATGCGCACGTGTGTAACAGTATGTACACCCATATGTTATGAAAAGTGTATGTAGCACCTCTTTGGTTGGTTAATGGCTTTCAGCTCAGTGAGAATGATGGAATGAAGGCTGGCTGAGTTATTCCAGACCAGTCGGCCAGCTTCCTGATAAGTGACAACAGGTAGCTGATATAAACTGAAAAAAAAACAAACAAGGCTCTTCAGGGCAAATAAGCAGAATTGACCCTCTTGAAAGTGAACTAAAATACAGTCTGCAAATTATATTCATCACTTTTGAGGTTTAATATGTTTGTAACCTCTGCAATAACAGCTTGGTGATATATATTATTATGCATACCAGTCATTATTTAGCTGGTTTGGTTGCATTTCTTTACTTGATCAAGGAAGACATAATTTCTCAGTTCCTCTGAAATGTTTGGTACAGATTGGTCAGAGCCGCCATAAATGCATGCATGTCCTCCCATCAAGATTTTTTTTTATAAATCCTGATATTTGTGTGGAAAGCCGCAAATACACATTTCAAGCCTCTTTTTGTGCATATGCAAGTTTTATAAATCTGACCCCTGAAGATTAAAGCCAGAAGAATGTGCAATTTGTGGACCAGAGTAATAGTTGTAGTAGGTGAAATGTTGGAAACCATCAATATTGGTTTTGAAAAATATCTGGAAATCATCAAGGACAAAATAAACTGAGCACAGCTACAAAAGGCAACATCGCCATTCACTGCACACATGCTGGGAAAAGTTCTGGTTGAATCCCAGTTTGACTATAACACAAGTGTGAAAATATAGCAATGAAAAGTGAAAAAAACTGACAAAAATGTAAAAATGCGGTTGATGATTTGCCTTTCCTTATGCCTAGATGAGTTCAAGCATTTAGTTTAATATCATACACGATCTTTAAAGTCTGTAGGAAAATTGCATATTTGATAGCAAGTACTTCAGATTAAAAGTGAAAACCGATAACTGAGAATCTCATTTTGCCATTTCATATAGCTCAGATTTCATGACTTACATGCACTTTATTACTGGTTGTTCATACTTTTCATGGTTAGAATTTTTGGCCTGACCACTATTTACTTATCATGTGTCTTTTTGCAACTTAAACTGAGAAAATTCATTATCTATATATATAATTCATTAAGGGCATGCAAGACAGTGAGCGCAAGCAAGACAGAGAGCCATGCCCGCCAACCCACAGAGCCCCGCCCGCCAACTCTAAGACCATGGGATACGCTCGACAGAGCCCCACTCACCAAATCTAACCCTCCTACCATGTCATAGGATATGCACGACAGAGCCCTGCCCGCCAACTGTAACCCTCCTCCTGTGTCCACCATCGCTCTCAAGGCATGTGCACTGTGCCCGCATACAACAACTCACCAAACACAGCCTCAGTCTCAGTCGAGAGAGACACACACACAGGCACGTGAGAGAGAGAGAGACACACACAGGCACGTGAGAGAGAGAGAGACACACACAGGCATGCGAGAGAGAGACACACACACACAGGCGCGTGCATGCATTATTGCAATGTTACTTTTCTTGGTTCTTTATTAAATTAAATTAAATTACATTTTTCAAATGTTCATTTTTTTCCCTGTGCTTAAAACTCATTAAAAAAGTGTTTTTAGCACAAACTCTTGCAGTGTTAGTTTTCTCTGTTGTTCTAGGTTTTCTCAGTGTTATTCAATGTTTTTACATTTAGTTTACTATTACGTTGTGCATTCTATGGTATAATTAACTATATTTGTGCTTAAAAACTTAAAAAAATCTATATTTACATACAGTTTGTGCGGTCTGGAACGGATTAATTGTATTTACATAAAATCCTATGGGGGAAATTACTTCGGTTCACGACCAAATCGGTTTATGACCAGAGTTTTGGAACGAATTATGGTCGTGAACCGAGGTTCCACTGTATATATAATCGACCAAGTCGCCTGACCATGGGGTATGCACGACAGAGCCCCGACCGCCCACTCTAACCCTCCTCCCACGTCATAGGGAATGCACAACAGAGCCCCGCCTGCCAACTCTCACCCTCCTTCTGCGTCCAACCCTCATTCTCGAGGCATGCACACTGCTTGCTCATGTGCCCGCCCCCAACACGTCACCAACATCCTCACTCGCTTTGGTCTGTGCTACAGTCAACATGCAGCTGTGAGCTACATTGACTGTTCATGTTGATAATTATGCGGCGTATGCTGCGCTGCGGGTTTGCTAGTTTGGTATATTATCTTCAGATAGCTGTAACATATTATGCAGCATGGTATTTATCCTAAGACACTAATGGAGTCTGTTTTATGAGTGTTTGTTTGAAACAGTTTACTAAAAATAATTTAAGATGGTTTAAAGAAAATTTCTCAAACAAAAATGATTCTAATACAATTTTAAAGTCACTTATACTGTTTTGAATGGCTGAACATTTCCTCACAGACAATTAGCGGCAAAACATTTTATCTTCATGTTCAATCAGTTAGCAAGTCGTGCCTTTTTAATTACCTCCTTTCTTCAATTGTAGTCTCATGATGTCATCTGACTGTCATGCAATTTAAAGAAAATGTATTTTTGAAAAAACCATTAAATTATGTTTTTGTTTTTTTTTGCATGAACTGCATGAATAATTTTAAGAACAGCATTATTATACTAAAAATTGAATTTCTATAGTGAATACTATTACATGGTGCTGCACAAACACCGGGCAATTATTCACCTTTTCAATCACTAGAGCACGGGCAGGTGGAGTAACTTATTCAGGGCCATTTTCCCAGCAACTTTCTCTTTCACAGTTGAATGGCGGAACTGCTAAACTGCACTGCCATGTAATGTTTAATGACTCACACATTTTGAGCAATATTTTCCATTCATGACATTCATCTTCTGGCATTCTGGAAAAGTTCTTGCTATACAAAATCTAATTTTGGATGCAAATTCAAAGTAATATATTTAATGCCCTGCAAATGGAAAGTGGGTTATTACTGTGTCATAAGCAAGAGGGGCTAGAATTTAAAGAATATTTTAAAGAAGACTTTAAGATGCTCCAACGGTATACTCTGCATTCCAGAACAAGACACGTTTTAGGCTAGAGGCAAACATATAACATGTTCATAATAAATCATGGATCATAAAAAAGTCTTCTATCATTAGAGCTTTGAAAGTAAAAACCTATAAAATATATATTTAGGGTTTAATGATAGTCTGGACAAAGAGAGCTCTTATGAAATAATTGTGAACAATAACATAGAGCACATGCTTTAATGCTTTTCAGTCTTAGGGGACTCCTTTTCTTCATCAGCATGAATTATGAACCATTTCGCACTATTTTCTTTGAGGACTACAGTAGATGTTTTAATTACAGGATTGGAACTCTTTGATCTTGTAACTTGGAGCAGTTACTAAAAAATAACAAAAATAAGTTTTACAAATTACTCTAACACATATAAAGTATGTTATGTTTATGAATAACAGGATGCTACTTCTTTCATAATCTGACATCTGTTTTAATTTTTTATAGTCATTTCTTGGCCTCCCTGATGGACCCCAGAATCAACTGGGAAAAACACAGAAGTTCTGCCTCCAGTACCAGTGTACAGGTCAGCCATGATATCCAGCAACTTTGAGGGGATTCTGTGAAATCTCAGGATGTCCCATATAAATTTAAACATATTGTATTATGTTTATTTATATGATAAAATAATCTCATTATAAATGCCCACTTGAACACAGAAAAGGTGGAATGGTAGTTCTGAGGCTAAAGATCTGTGCTATCTACAAGGTTGCCAGTTCATATTTTGTTACTGCCAAAAGGGATCCTACTCTGCTGGGCCCTTGAGCAAGGCCCTTAACCTGGAATTGATCCAGGGACACTGTACAATGGCTGATCCAGTGCTCTGACTACTAAAAGTCATGAGAAAAGACAATTTTGCCTCAGGAATTAAGAAAGTGCATAGCAAAATCTTATGTATAGATTCCTCATTTTTCACATTTTCTGCACAGTGAAAGACTGGTCTTGTGTCAATAATCTATTCCTGCATTGCAATTGATGCTTCCTCAATGGGTTCCCATTCCAAATTAAATACTTATTTCTATAAAACACACATACAGCATATACTGTATTTAGTCAGGTCCAGGGGTTCCCTGACAGCTGATCTTTCACACAATCCAATAATATCGGAAAGGGAGAATCACACAAAGACAAGTCATCTTCTTAGGCACAAGAAAATGTCTGTCCAGAAATATTTAAAAAAAAAATGTAAGAGTGTCTTAAAAATGTCTTAAAAATGTTAGTTTCTATGAGACACTGCAGGTCTCATGATTTAGGACACTCTGCACTCTTGTTTCCAGTTATAATTTTAACTGGGTTAATGTCTTCTAGTTACTTTTTTCCAGTGTAAAGATGAAAACTGTATGGCTAAGTTGGCAGAAAAAGCTTTAGCAGAAATTGCATCAGCTAAATCACAGAGTGGCCTAATGAGGGAATTTTTACTGCACTGCTTAGCCTCTTTGGGTGGACTAATCGAAATGATCACAGTTAGTTTTACACATATCATAGAACTAGCAAAATACCTGCGCTTCGCAGCGGAGAAGTACCGTGTTAAAGAAGTTATAAAAAAGAAAAGGAAACATTTTAAAAATAACGTAACATGATTGTCAATGTAATTGTTTTGTCACTATTCTGAGTGTTGCTGTCATCAAGGATTTGCTTATTATTATTTCTTTCAATCAGGTTCGTATTTGGAGGATGTGTTGTGTTCAAGGTATATTCCGTTTTTGTCAACCGTTGTAAAGATAACAGGTTTCATTCATCGAAGTGTTCACTACCCAAATTGGTACTCATGAATCTAAGATGTTTAACAGGCATTCCTGGTATTAAGTTGTGGATTTGCCTGCGAATATTTAGCGGTAGTGTGTCTATGAACTTAATTTAAACTTAAGCTTTACACCTTGCTTTCCTATTGATATGTCTACAAAGGCTTGTTCAGATTCAGAGGGTTATTCCTTTCTTACTGCATCAATAAACAGCTCATCTTCCTCTCTATCTGAAACATCACACACTGCATGCACGGGTTTACCTTTCCCAGTCCTGCAAAGTCAGTTCACGTGAGCCGCTTGGAGTACATGCATCAAAGCTTCTCAGCTGTGCTTGTGCTATCTCATGTGATCTTGAGATGTCCACGGCTTTATTTAATGTTAGCTCAGACCCGGCACTTAAAAGTTTCTCTTTCACTTTTGCTGAGTTTTTGTGAAACACTATTCTATCCCTGACCATCTCATCTTCGTTTGCATAAGGACAGTCCTTCACAAACAATTTTAACTCCATTACAAAGTGATCGAAAGTCTCGTTTATACCCTGCGTCCTCTTATTAAACTTGTATCTCGCGAATATTGTATTCGTCTTAGGCATGACAAACGCAAGCAGCAGCGTGTCTATGAACCTAATTTAAAGTTAAGCTTTACACCTTGCTTTCATATTCGTTTGCATAGGCACAGTCCTTCACCAGCAATTTTAACTCCGTTATAGCAATTTTAACTCCGTTACAAAGTGATTCAATGTCTTGTTTATACCACGCGTCGTCTCCTTAAACTTGTATCTCACGAATATTGTTTTCGTCGTAGGCATGACAAACGCCAGTGGCAGCCTGTCTATGAACTTGATTTAAAATTAAGGTTTACACCGTGCTTTGTTTCCGCAGTAGCTGCACTTATGAATATGCTTGTATGCGTCACTCGCTTCATATTCTTTTGCTGCCTTCTCAATTGTGTAATGCAATTTTTGAACAGGTTTCATTCATCATAGTGATTACTACCCAAATCGGTACTCATGAATCTAAGATGTTTAACAGGCATTCCCGGTATTAAGTTGTGGATTTGCCTGCGAATATTTAGCAGCAGCGTGTCTATGAATGTAATTTAAACTTTACACCTTGCTTTCCTATTGATATGTGTACAAAGGCTTGTTCAGCATCAGAGGGTTGTTCATTTCCTACTGCTTCAATAAGCAGCTCGTCTTCCTCTTTATCTGAGACATCACACACTGCATGCACGGGTTTACCTTTCCCAGTCCTGCAAAGTCAGTTCATGTGAGCCGCTCGGAGTCTTATTAAACTTGTATCTCGTGAATATCGTATTTGTCGTAGGCATGACAAATGCCAGTGGCATCGTATCTATGAACTTAATTTAAACTTAAAGTTTACACTGTGCTTTGTTTCCGCAGTAGCTGCACTTATGAATATGCTTGTATGCATCACTCGCTTCATATTCTTTTGCTGCCTTCTCAATTGTGTGATGCGTTTTTTGTCCAGCGCTCTTTGGAGCTATTGTTTGTTCTCTGCGTACTGTGTTCACAGTCAATTCACGTGAGCCGCTTGGAGTACATGTATCAAAGGTTCTCAGCTGTGCTTGTGCTATGTTGTGCGATCTTGCAATGTCCACGGCTTCATTTAATGTTAGCCAAGACCTGGCACTTAGAAGTTTCTCTTGCACTTTCACTGAGTTTGTGCCAAACACTAGTCTATCCTTGACCATTTCATGTTCGTTTGTATAAGCACAATCCTTCACCCGCGAATATTTCGCGGCAGCGTGTCTATTGGATAGTTGCTGATGGACGGCCTTATATGGGCAGGCACTCAATTATGTGGGAGGCGTGACGATGAGGGACGCAACTCCGCCTCACACAGTGACCGAGCTGCAGGCTTTGGCCGTATATATGTATGTAAGTAGGTTCCAGTTATGACCGTTACACGTAGAATTTCAAAATGAAACCTGCCTAACTTTTGTAAGTAAGCTGTAAGGAATGAGACTGCCAAATTTCACCCTTCTACCTACACGGGAAGTTGTAGAATTAGTGATGAGTCAGTCAATCAGTCAGTCAGTGAGGGCTTTGCCTTTTATTAGTATAGACTAGCAAAATACCCGCGCTTCACAGCGGTGAAGTACTGCCTTAAAATTTTTATTAAGAAGAAAATTAAACCTTTTTAAACTGAGGGAAAATATACCAATAATTATTTGTTAAGGATCTCTTTGTATACCACGTTGTCAGTTCGGCCCTCCGGTTGTAATATGACCAAGCTGTGCGCTGAGCTTACTCTTGAGCATGCAACATACAGTTGGCCATGTGAAAAGTAATCTTGTTTCAAATCTCACAGCTTGGATTGCTGCTGTCATAATCGGTTTGAGTTTTATGGTTTGTTTCAATTACGACAGTATTTGCAGGACTTGTGTTGAAGTGACATTCGGCATCTGTCAAGCGTTGTAAGCATACAACCGGTTTCATTGATAACTTCGCATCCAGCTTTTGAGAGTTTAAACATTCATAAACATCAAAGCGTTCACTAATGAAATCGTCACCTGTGAATCTAAGATGTTTAAGAGGCATTGGCGGTTGTCGAAAGGTGTAAAATATTTGGCCATTTCGGTACACTTGAAAGCGACAACCGAACAATTCAGCAGCAGCCATCAACTCACATGCAGAACCATAGTTGAAGGGCTTAAGCATTTCACTCTTATAGTGCTCCTGTGTAGTATAATTATCTCCTGTACTGTCATCAGTCCACACCTTGAACCTTTCCCAGTCATTCAATACATAAGACATAATGTTCCTCCGGATATCAAGAGTGAGCCTGATATGGCCGTGCAATATATAACAAAGAGAATGGAAAAGGTAGGTGCCATCTCTGGGCATGGAAACCACTCAGTAAGTGACAGTTCTTTGATCGATGGTGATCACCTCGATAGACATGTTAATGGGGGTACGGTTGGAATGATAAAGGAAATGGGTACCTGAACAATGTAAAGTAAGTCTAAAATACCTACACAATAACTACAATCGTAATAAATAAAAAATAAAACAGCGGAGAAGCTGTGGATTAAATAAAAATGCTGTAGTTATCAGCAGGGAGACGTGAATCTCATGGCAAAGCAAGGAAGGGAATGAAGAGACTGGAGCGACGGACGGCCTTATATAGGCAAGCAGCCAACAACGTGGGAGTCGTTGGGATGGGGGACCCAACGCCGCCTCACACGGTGACCGAGCTGCAGGCTATGAATGTATATATGTATGTAAGTAGGATTCAGTTAGCGTTGGGAACCCACGTACCAAATTTCTTGAAGAGGGGCCCATAAGTAACAACGACCGTTGGAAAGTTCAATATGGAGGCCGACAGTGGCGTCATACCACCGAAATAAGTATGTACATTGGTTTCGGTTAGCGCAGGGAAGCTGTCTACCAAATTTCGTGAAGATGGGGCCATAAATAAGAAAGTTCAACATGGTGGACGTTGTCGACTGCTATGACCGTTACGCGTAAAATTTCGAAATGAAACTTGCTTAACTTTTGTAAGTAAGCTGTAAGGAATGAGCCTGCGAAATTTCAGCCTTCTACCTTCACGGGAAGTTGGAGAATTAGTGATGAGTGAGTGAGTGAGTGAGTGAGTGAGTGAGTGAGTGAGTGAGTGAGTGAGTGAGTGAGTGAGTGAGTGAGTGAGTGAGTGAGTGAGTGAGTGAGTGAGTGAGGGCTTTGCCTTTTATTAGTATAGATTAATAAATTCAGAATGTAATTATATTTACCAAGACATGCTATTCAGCTGTTGCTTTATTACATTTCATTTTGTACTTTTCCTCTTTTTTTTCAATTAGAGCAGATTTACTTTTGAAAATGGATGAATGGACTTATTAGTTATTAAAAGGCCTGAACCTAGATGGGGGCCAAACATTTCTTTGGTGACGTCTGTTTCCCTAAATTGACGACACTGCCTTATGACATTTCAGCACAGTTTTCAATTTCCAAACAATCACGAGTTCACCGTATTTTGCTTGTCTTTTTCCTTTTTCCATTCCGTTATGGCACAAGAAACATGGGCCTCTCTTCTGTTTATGTGGTCCAAAATACACAATTTCCTATCCGGTGCATTGTATACATTGCAAATCTGCCTGAGTGCTAACACTGTAAGCTTAGAAGCCCAACCCTACAACTTCAGACAAAATCAAACCTGTTTGAAAGTTTCAGACTGCTATGACAGAGTTGCTGGAGATGTCACACTACACAACTTGTGGCCATGGGTACAGTATATGGTGAGGATTATAGTGACTTGCTAAGACAATGGAAATGTAGGCTACAGCTGGAAATCACTGGAAGCATTTTGCAGTGTGTTGATGACTTACAGCAAATTAGTCAATTCTATATATTTTGGTTATAGAAATATTATTAGTATATTTAATAAATTAGTATATTTATATAAATAATATTGAAAGATGTATAATTATTAAACAATGTAGTTTAATTCTATTGGGAAATCCTTTTGCAAGACCTTACAAGTACAGAACATCAGTATACACCAGTGGTTTAAATAATGTATACTTTTTACAATTCGAGCCCTGGCAGATTAAGAAACTTGGTCAGAAGAAAACAGTGTGTCACTGTAAAAGACTGCGATGGCAACTTTGCAAACTACAGTCCAATACCCAGGCTATGCTGCCCACCAGTATGAGTTTATGGCAAATAACATTTTGACTTGTCCTGCTAAGTTATATAACTTTTTATTAAGTAATTTCTCCTTGTTTTATAATTTATATTAACTGTGTTTACCTTCAACTGTGGTAGATAAATCTGATTTTTCTAAAGTGTTCACCAACTATGAAATATTATTATGAGAAAGGAAGACATTGGAGCTTAATTATCTGAAGCATCAAAGAATGAAATGAAGCCCACTGAAAAACTAAAATGCTTGTATGTTTTATGAAAATAATATTCAAAGTTTTCTGTTGATTCTTTACATTAAGTATTAACTATAATGTACATACTGGTGAAGAATAAAACCTTTGTGGGGTAACAAGTTTTTGCAAAAAATATTGGTATCTGACACTTCCCTCTGTAAACCAGCAATACACAGACTAAGATGTGCAGCAAATTTTTAATCTAACTACCCTGCATTTTTGATTAAAACAGATATTAACAATATAGAAGGTTCTTCCGTGTATTTTTTGAGTTAGTAATAAAGGGGAAGCATTTCTTAAATGTAAAACATTTTCTGGAAAGTTCAGCTGTAAAATTGTTTAGAGGTCAAACTCTATCCACCATTTTTTTACAGGGTTATGGGCAGGCAGGACTTACATTAGAAGTAATGGATACAAGACTTGAGTTAATGCTGGGCAAGATATCAGTCCATTTAAACATGCACTCATTCACACCCACACTAGGCCAGCTTATAGTGAACAGCTGCCATAGCATACTGTACATGTCTTTGAGATATGAGTGTAAGCCAGAGTATCTGGAAAAAAAAACCCATGTGGAGGATAAATGGAGGATAAATGGAGAAAATACAAACTCCACAAATCACTGACAAGACAAGGAAAAAAACATAACAGGTCTATGTAGATAAAGGGTAGCAGCACCATACACTCTAATATAAAAATGACACTAAAATAATAATAAAAAAAAAGAAATACAATAAAATTCCCTCCATTTCAGAACTTTAGTCAAGATTCGTTTTTTTTCTAGAATTAGATAAAATCCAAGATAACTCTGATTGCTTTGAGGAAAGATTAATATGGAAACCGTTAGCCAAGATCAAAACTACTAAAGACACATTAGTATTTTTAGGTTAACTAATATTAGTTAGTCAAGAAAGACACTTTACAGTCTGCAAGCAGCAGTATTTTTTCTAGATTTCCAGTAAGTTACAATAACTTAATTAAATTCTGTTACATTTAGGACTAGAAGTAACATCAACTTTGTACAAATTCTTAAAAATATATAATTTAATAGCAATCACCTCAATGGGCAACTAACTGGATATGGTTGTTTTTGATTGCTTTTCATTTATTTTACAATGCAAAATGCTATGACTTTTTCTTGTCAACCATATAATGAAAACACTGTCTTGTAAGACATCACAGCCCAAGGCCAAGGCCCAGATATAGGCCAAAACTACCAAATTAATGTGCTATATAGAGGCCCCAAGGCTCCCTCTGTCACTACCTTTTTCACTTTCCCAATCATTTAATCAATCAATCAATCAATCAATCAATCAATCAATCAATCAATCAATCAACATTATATTTCAATTAAACCAACCATTGCACAGATGTTTCTAGAATGCCATCATAAAGTGCCATCATATTAGCTAAACAGATACAAGTGAGGGTAATATAGAACACATTGTCACATTTCAAAAGGAACAAAGAAGAATTTGATTTAAATACTAGAATATATAGTTGTCTCAAAAACAGATAAAAGCAGACTGTTGCAGGGAATGTATATCACTAGGCAGCATGGGGTGGCACATCAAAGCTTCGCACTGTCACAGCTCCAGCTCAATGCATATCCCTTACCATATAGTTTTAATACAGAGATGCACTCTGGAATATTTGTTTACAGGACTTTAAAGGTGGGAAATAAGATTTTTAAATAATTGTAAAACATCCAGGGAGTCAATATAGACAGAACAGAAAGTAACATAAAGTAACATGAAGTAATATAATTCCGTTTGGCAATAAAGGTAAGACAAAAAATCCAGCAAACAGAGATTTACAGTATATCAGTAGGATGGTGTTTATGGCTATGACGACTGGGCTGTGTCTCCAGATTCCATTTGAAGGCTCTTAGGAATTCATACTGGTAGACATTAGAGGAGCAAGCTGAAGTATTCCAGTCAACAGATCATGATGGCATGACAATATACTATGTTTGTGATGAAGAGATAAAGATGGTCTCTGAAGATGTTCAACAAATAAGCTTTAAACAGTTGCTGAAATGTGAATGTGAATACTGAAGTTGCTGCCAAGACCTACCTCTAGGCTAGGCTCAGATGAAGGGGAAAGCAATCATGTGAACGCAGGGTTCAAGACTTGCTGTCTGCACTGACAGATCCATAAAGAGGTGCATCTGTTATGCTGGATTTACTTTTTGTAAATGTGACGGCAGTGATACTTTAAGAAGCTAATTATGTTTAGGAAAGATTTATTTAAAAAAAATAAAGAATGTTTTAGGAAAGAAGGATATTTATCATGAGCTGCTTAAACCTGCAGGACCCTGGAGTGTTTACTTTGTCCTACATTTAAATGCAATGCTCAGTACAATCTTGGCAAAAGGAACTTAAACATGGTTTCTCTATGCATTATACATTAAAACGTATCCATGGCCAATTCTTCAACCAAAGGAAGTCCAAGGATGCATCTAATGTTAGTGGATTATTAAAAACCGGAACACAAAAGAGGTCATCAAAGAGATCTTCAAATTATCAAAAGAACAAACAGAAAATGAAAGTTTCTACTTTCACACTGGGCCTTTATAAATAGATTGTGTTCTTGTTCGTCATGGGAGGCAGCTTCTCTGCCACAACAAACCACTCTTTACATCTCTGCCTTTCCCTTTCTTTGTTGCTTAGAAACGTTTGCTACTTTTACTGCTTTTTCATCTCATCCTGCTTAGCAGAATTCTGAAAATTTTGGTCTGACATGCAAGAAAGAATTTCACTGTGCTTTGTACATGTGACAATACTACTACTGCTGCTACTACTACTGCAAGAGAGTATTCTTCTACAGTAAACTTTGTCAAATCACTTGACTTATATGGAAGGTTCTAGAAAAAGGACAATCTACATTTATTTAATGTACTCACATAACTAAACAGAAAGGGGGGATCTGAAATCATTAGTCTTTGGTTTTGTACCAAACCAAAACTTTAAGCTACTCTTATACATTAAGTGCCTCTAACATATAGCAAGGTGTTTCAACCTATGAATTAATTCTTTAAATAAATATAATTATTGTCCAGATTTTAGAGTGCATAAGTAAAAAGTCACCTTTCATACTACTATGAAAAAGACTGTTCCTTAATGATTAAATATTACTCTAGGCAGACAATAAATGGATTTATTATTAATTTCAGTGCATTCAAATACAAGCCTTGATGGTGTTCTGGTGCTTAGGTATGCAGGCTTAGCTGTTTGTTAGGCTAGTTACATATGGATTTCCACGCATACCATGAATCACTTGGGCAGAATAAGATTTCAAAAAAAGATTAAGCAGGCTTCTGAATTGGAGGTCACCCAACAAAAATGCCCATCCTTCGTTGGTAAAAGCTAGTCTGTGCCTGTGGTGCAACTGTTTTTGCTTTTAAATTAATATTGGTGACGGTGTGAGTGGGCCCCACACTACTAGATGTTTCCGGGTAACCACTTGAACCGCCAATAACATAACTGAGGATGAGCCAGCAGATGAGGACACTCATGCAAAGCATGGGGTAGATGCAGTGTAAAAGTGCTTTTTAAAAAAAATCAGAAACAAAGTGTCAAAAAGTGCAGGGCATCAAAATGTTCAATAAATAAATAATCCAATAAAAAGTGAAAGTCTGTGAAGTTAAAATCCAGAATAAAATGAGAATAAAACCAACCACACAGTCATCAGGGTACTGGTCCATCTGACGAGCTCAGCACAACTCCCACTTCGTCTCCCTGGCTCTCCCATAGCTCACTTAGCCGTTGGGACACAAGCAGACGCGGTCCTCTCCAACCCAACCCCCATCTTGGTTGGTTGCTCTACCATCTTTCTTCTTGCTCTCCTGGTATGCATCGGATCCCTGGGGAGGAGTTCACCATGCATGCACCCACTCATCTACAAATATTCAGTGAAGAAAGCTGCCCCTAGATCATTGACCCTTCACTCTTACGTGGGACCAATGATCGCACTGCCTTTCCACAGTAGCTGGCTGGCTTGTGTTGCCACTCCACCGGATGCTGGTCTCACGGCTTTCTTTTTTATTCTTTTTTCTCCTTTCTCGTTCTTTTTTTCTTACCTGTTTCTGTCCGGCGCTCCCCTTTTATACACTGGGGAGGGTTGCAGGTGTGTTTGTCTGATTGCTGCCCTGGGATGATAATGACACAATCAGAAAGGCTGCACGCACCAATAAGGCAACGCATGGTTGGCTGACTGCCTTGCACCAAACTGGAGATGAGGCGTCTTTTCTGCAGATCACCTGCACCTGCTCCACTCCACAATGCGCGTGCATCAGTTATTTATTTACTTAGAGGATGCCAACAGGCCACACATCTCTTCTACCACAATACCACCTATTATTATTTGTATTCTTATAAAAAAGACTTCTCAATGGGTACACTCAGAGTGCTGAACAAGTAGGCAAATTTAGTACAGTAAATACAATTCTAAACATTCTTAATTTTTTATTACTATTTCACCACTTAATAGTGGTGATATGATATACAGTTAAAGTAACAAATTAACATAGTACTATTTTGGATTGAAGGGATCAAAAAGAAAATATCTAGTTCATACAACTGCAGAGAAAATGAGGCCATTGGGATACACAATGTTTGGAAATGCAATATCAAGGACCACTTAAAGGCCATATCACATTGCACGGCTTTTCCAAGGTTTTTCAGTCATAGCCTTCATTTACAGTCTTGACAAACAGGAAACATTCAGCCGTCACATAATGTGACATGCCTAGTGATTCCCTCCAACTAGTCTTTGACTTGCTCACAGGTCTGCTTTTGCCTTTAGTCTTAGGGGCAGAGCTGACAACCAAGAAATGGTCATCTGGATGCACAATGCATATAAATCAGTGATAAAGAATAAGGAATGCAGGTGTTTTGGATCTCACAAACAGAAGAGAAGCTTATCTGTTTGATGTTTCATGTTTTGCGATCCACGACAGAATGGAGTAAAGAAACAAAAAGGACTGAGATTGTAGCTCAACTTGTCATAGCCGTTAACCCTTTGTACAGCACTGGTTATGTCAGGCAGCTTGCTACTGAGTGTCACAAAAAGGACGAACACGACTGTCTAAATTAGACATGGCCAGCAATTTTCAGTTGGAACAAGATCAGCAACTGGTGTCAGCAAGTCTAACATGCATCACAACTAAAAGTCATATAATGTGAAATTGACTTAAACAGGGGAAAACGGCAGCTCAGCAGCTTCCTATATATTCTGTAAGCTATTGCATTGTAAATTAGCAAAAATATAATGTATATATTGCTAAGATCTATCACAAGTGAAACTGTTTTCTCCCATCCACTGTGAAGACCCATTTCAAGTAAAGCCTGTTACACATTACATTATTTCTAGTAAGAGGGGGTGTCAAACTTATTGACTCTAGTCTCTGATCTCGTTCACCTGAGCCTGTCAGATTACAGGACTACAGATTACAGAGGATCAGAAACTGCATCACTCCATGACGATTTTTTAGCACGGTTTCAAATTTGTAAATTATGACAAGCTCTCCCATTTTCTTGCAACCAGTAATGTTCTACTTCACAGGTATAGTGAATTCAGCTGTAGTCTCAGCCCTTTTTTCCATTCTTCCGAGGCACATAAAACATGAGACACCAAACAAACAAGCTTCTATTTTTTTGTAAGCGTCAATCCACCAACATTCCTTATTCCTAATAACTGCATTATATGCATTGTACATTTGTGCTTCCAGCTGACCACTTATTAGTTCTCAGCTGTTCTACACACAGAGCCTAATTAAACAGGACAAACAGGACTTAAGACAAAATCAAACCTGTTCTGAGTCACTCGGTATATCAGACTACATGACCGAAGATCACAGGAGTGCACTGCAACTGCTTCTGGCATGCTTAGATTATGTCCATGAGGTCTGTGGCTGAAAATCACTGGAAAAGTCATATAATGTGACAGGGTTTGTAACTTTATCAATGTAGAAGTGGAAGTAAGTAACAAAGCAGAGTGTCAAGAATAAAAGAAGGTTATAAAGAGAATAAAAAAGGTTTTGTAACAGTTAGTCATGGTAATTGACATAATTATAATCCTGACAATACCACTATATGACATACTGCCCCAACAGATCAGACAAAGATATATTATGATACATTAATGAGTAATTTTTGGTGTTTCAAATGCATAGAATAACAAGGATGTCCCTTAATTTGACAGCTAGATATTTGTAGAGTGTGTTGCTAAGGGCTATACCTTCTTCTGCAGTTTTATTTGTCTTGTAAAGGCTTCAATCATTAGTGGTTAAAGTAAAGATTTTAGTCAACTCTGTAAGTCAAAGCTATTCAAAACCATTTAAGACTTTATATCAGAACTTTGAAAAAGTATCAAAACCAGTATCAGCTATTAGCACTGACAAGTGTATTTTATGAATTGTTATTGTACCTTTTATATTATTTTCATCAAATAACATGCTTATGCTTTTGTTATATCTGTCTAGTTCTGTACATGCAATATTTCTAAAGAAAACTAATTAATATCAGTCATTATTTTATATGATGATAGAGGATTATGTTTTTCATGTTATGTTCTATTTTTTAATCAAAAGTTTAGCATATATGTTATTTCAGAGTAATTGTAAATTCAGTTTCCTGACTGGAAAAAGCAATCAAATCAGTGCTTAAGTTAAAAACTTCACTGATATCTAAAGAGGACCATCTCTTCATAGTTACTGATCTTTGATTTTATCTACCATGAAAGTCACAACATCAAGGAAGATTACAAAGCCTGTGATTGTGGCCCTTAAATCCTTGTTACAGTTCACTTTCGTCTTAGTGAAAACAAAATTATATCAAATATTAAATAAAAGCATAAAGAAGCACCAATTAAGCATTACTCTGACTAGCTGGTGCATGCACTTTTCTGGTGCATGTTTGCCTGCTAGCTTTTAAGGGATTGAATTTAGTTAAACTATGCAAACTACCATGGTGAACCACAGACTGCAACATTATGAGCAAATAATGATTTTTCCCATTAAATATATACTTTACTGGCAAATAAATTCTAGTGCCAATAAAGAGTATATTTAAAGAGAAGAATCTGATTATTGCAAGCAACCACAGCAATTTACAAATGACCTCCATCTTTCCATTTTGGGTGGTCCAAATGCATTCAGAGTGTATAAACACTCCTTTGCTTCAGGTTCTCAGACTGTTTCTTCAACAACTACAACATGGTGTGAGTCAGACATTAGGTCTTTGGGAAATTCAAGAAAGTGTGTTCCAATTTACAGTGACTGAGCAGGGCTTTAGGCTTTTCTAAAGCACTAAGCTTACCAGCTCACGTCTTCTTATTGCTCATTTTGAGCAGCAACTGGTGGACAGTTGACTGAGCAGTTGCAGGTAATGTTATGGCACATAGACTTATTTCTAATTTGTGATTGTCAGAGGAGGGCACCCACCGCCCCCTTCTTTTATATCTTGCTTATTGTTAACTATCTGTTTTTATTCTTTATGTATAATTGTTTATTTAGGTAGGTAAGGTGTGTGTGTGTGTGTTTATGCAAGACCCAGGTGTGTTTCTGTGAAAGCTTTGCTAGATTTTTGACCCCTGTTTATAGTTTTTGGATTTTGCTTTTTCGTTTTACTAGTGCTTTTCAGTATTTAGTGCTATATCATTTTTGACACTATTCTACCTTGCCGATAAATGAATTCTGATTTATGTTTTATTAATATTCTTTATCCATGGTTGGCCAGTGGCAAAGGCTATCTGGTTGGTTGTCTAGTCTTCTTTGGCAACAGTTTGTGAACTTGTGAACATGGCTCCTGAGTGAGTATGTGTTTGGCAAAGACATAAATCTGTCATACTATGCAATCTAGAAAACCCATCCTCTTTAGCAGTGAAATATTTCAGGGGGACTTCATTTTCCTTTGGCATAAGTGTTAAAAGAGATACTGCATTGAAAGAGTGATAGGAGAACTGGAGCAATGTCCATGCTTCTATCAATCGCATTGTTTCTGCTGCTGATCTCATCTTACATGTATTACTTCTAGCATGTTAGCCATCCTATGTTGCTACTACACTCCAGGTCTGGGCACTTGCTTTTTAGTTGGCAGAAAAGGTGCTGAAGGAAGTAAAGAGCAGTTGGGGCCCACTTTAAACCTGACAGCCTTTAAGTGGTACATGACATCTGTGGCTGTGATGTAACATTTGTACTGCTAATGACGTCACACTGGTACACTGTTATAAGAGGCATGTGGCGCAGTGCAGGTTTTAAATCCATAATTGTGTCCCAAGAGCGCACAGGCTCAGAATGGGTGTTGATGTGCACATGATGGTGCCATGTATGCAAATGTGAGCGGATAAGTCAGATGCCTCACTCAAACCTCAGATTGGAGAAGGGGGTCACATTATACCTGATCAGGGTGTATAAAGGAGCCTGCAAAGCAGAGGGAAAAGGAGAAAGAGTAAAAGAATAGAACAAAAGGGAAGAAATAGTGGTTAGAAAGAAAGAAAGAAAGAAAGAAAGAAAGAAAGAAAGAAAGAAAGAAAGAAAGAAAGAAAGAAAGGTTTGGGAGAGCCCATGCTAAAGAGGAATGGAGGCAAGTGATCAGAATTGAGACTCAGGGAGGGGAGCCTTAGGTGGAAGAACAGGCGCTCCAATTGGGAGTTACTGGGAATAGGAGTGGCCCATTATACAGAGTCTCTCACAGACACTAAAGGACAGGCAGCGGGAGATGTGTTGTGTGGCTCGGCGCAGTAACCCAGGGATGCAGAAGGGCCAGAGCCTGGTATTTAGGGTTGACTGCACCTGTCAGAAGAACGTTTCCTCTGGCTGCAGGATCTCGTATGAGGTAAGCAAAGGAGATGTTGCATTGAAGAAGGAAGCATTTGGGTTTATGTGCTTTTAAGGGACAGCCTCCTGCCTATGATTTTAACCTCAATTTTATTAATTATTTATGGCTTATTTATTGACATTTTAACCTTTACTTTAGCTCTTGATTTACAGATTATTTATTTATTGGATTGAATCACTTTACTATTTTCACTTTCTTCTAGATTACTTTTAATAAAACCACTGGCAATTTCTGCACCATCCTCTTGCTGCATATATGTTTCCTCATTTGTCCGGCTCCTCTTGGTCTATGACTATCGACAGTTTTGGGTGGATGAGACTCCATGAGGAGACAAAAGAGGGTGCAGCAAATCCGGACTGTCACATAAAGTCTGTTACTTCCAAATACACATACAGCCGCTAATATATGTATTTGATTGCTTGGTGTGTGGCACCATTAGGCTACACACTGTTTGGATAAAATTAATGTTACTAATTTCTAAGATTATTATTTATGTACTGTATATATTTGTATGACTAATATTTTAAGATTGTATCTTTTTATTCCTCTTATGTAAAATGCTAGTGGATGTCAGTTTTGTTTTTGTACAGTTTTGAAAATATTTTATCTACATATCAAGAGATAACTGAGTGCAGTGAAAAAATTAATTTATTGTGAATTTGTTTCACATGAATTGAATTTTTAGAGAATTATGAAATAAATTAGTCTTGATTTTGAGCTGATTACCTTATACATTCAATAGGAAGATTTATTTTCTGTGAACTTATATAAACTACTTTTAACTACTTTTTTAACATAGCATAAAATTCTCAAATAAGCTTAATTCATTCAGAGTCATGGAAGGCTGAAGCAGTTGGCGCAAGCAGTGACAGACTTCAGACTTTACACTTCTGTGTTGACACTATGGCGTAGTTCATACTTCTGCATCGTGTCGGGCCGCAGGTACATTCCTCAGCATTAGTTGTTGGTGTTTGTAGCACACAAGAAAAGAGAATGATACATTAAAATGTAAGCAGTTTATGTCCTCCAAGATCACTGCATCTCTTTTTCTATGGGGAAATGTATTTGTCCCTCTCATTTTACCATTTTTTCATTCCTTCTTCAACTTCCAAACCAGCAGATGAACAGAAACACATTTCAGGAAGTATGTAGTTACAAAATTGCATAGGGTTTGCGTCCATGTGACACATGGTCACAGTTTCGTGGAGGTGCATGTCAGGCAGTACTACCAAGTTCAGGGTCTTCTCGCCCAATTTGGCTATTTTTGATTGTTGTCCTCAGGAAAAAATGGGCTTTTAAGGGTCGCAGTTTTTTGGGCTACATTTAAAAAATGAACACGTTGTTTTGGGCTATATTTCAACCCCCCACAATGAATTTTTACCACGTTTTTCATCCATCTGGCACCCTTTTCCTCCCACCCCTTATGTGATTGTATTTACCCATTCTGCCACTATGAAATATCTCAGGCCCCCCAGGCCATGTACTTAGCCCTCTCTCTTTGACACGGTTCCATGCTTTCCAGTGTGTCATGTTGTCCACCTCAGGCATTGGACAATTTTGTTTGGGCAAATTTGCTATTTTTAATTTGTAATTGGGCTATATTTTTTAGGAATCTGGCAAAACAACAATGGAGGAGAGCTACAGCTGTGACAGCAGTCACTGTCCCACAAATGCTGGCTCCTTTCTTTCACCTGCACATCTGTGGGTGCAGAAGTACCAGCAATAGCTGTGAAAACAGCAAACGCTAGCCTTCTGGCTTTTTTTTCATCTTCTCAGCCTAATCATGTATAGCTGACAAACTGTTTGCCATCCTCCAGAGCAAAATACAATGTATACACTGGCTACTAGTGTATCGTTGATGACGCAGATGACTTGTGCACAAATGCATCAACGTGAGCATGTGTGAAGTTAATGGGGAAAGATGCGTTCATATTACAGTTTGATACAGATTCCTTGTACATATGAATGTGTACAGTCAAAATAGGCAAATCTGATCTGTGAGAAAAATCAGAATTGAGCAATAAAGCTTATAACGTGAATGGAGCCTTTAGGAATCTGTTGATGCTCCAAGATAATGGACCTTGGCTTTTGTGAATTTGCACAAAAGATCAGCTGACAGATCAATCAAAGATGGCACTAGTAGGAAGCAGTGAATGGCTAACCTCTCAAGCATTTCCTTTTCTAGAAAATGATAAACAATCTTTGAGCGCACTAGTATTGTCTATAAATGTTGGAGCTGCCACCTGAACAGACAGAACCAGAGCAACAGACCAATCACAAATGCAGAAGCAAGCATTGAGGGAAGACTCAGCTACCATATGAAAGGACCACAAAGTTACTGATGGAAATGACAAAGGCAGACCAAAGACACCACTGGTCCCTGATGCCTGTTTTATACCACATACCATGTACACACATCAATTTTTGAGGATTTGAAGGGTTTTTATTTCCTTACATACTTATTTTATTGAATTTATTCAGGTGAAAAATGCTTTATGGATTTCTGCTTGACTTGCATTCCACAAAGATTTGATGTTGCAGTATATAGACAGTTAAAAAGCACTGCCTTAAGCAATTGGGACCTACAGAATCCATGCGCAAGCACAAACAGCATCATAAAATCCACATACATCAAATGGAGGTGATTGCCTAGATCTTCATATGAGGGATGCACAACATCAAACAATCCTAAATCATCTGTAATGTTTACCTATAACTGTTCTAGTCAGCAGCATATACAGTAAAAGGAGATGGGGAAAGATCTACATTTTTAACATACATTTTGGAGGGCACAAAAAAATATATCATGATAAATTTATTATTATAAACAAGATGCTGTTTTATAATTGACAAAGCATTTCTGTACTCATTTTGTGGTAATTTTCTGAAGATTATTAATCAGGTACTGTATTTATGGGCTACTAATTACTGTTTTCACCCTCCAATTTCCCTGTGAGAATCTTTAAATTACTGTCTTTGGAGGAAGTTTTGTTCTCTTGAATGCTATAGTCAGGATTTTCAAAGAGTATGATTTCATTTGGGTAGTTTATTTAGGATTCAACTGTTTGATGTGGAATTTCCATAAACACATATTTGATTTTTTTAGATGTTGGAAGACACAAAAGAGTAAAACAGGGAAACTAATAATATAGCAGTTAAAGAAGCACTAGTAATGTGAGGTAATTTTTTTAAGATGAATATTGAATCATACATTGTGGGGTGAGTAGCTATTTTCAAGGCACAAACCTGACCTCTTATTCAACACACTGTTACCATGTCCTGTGCTTCCAAAAATGGAACTTATAATATGCAGAATAATGCAAAGCTCTCAGTTTCAGAAAAACAGAATTCCATATTATTGAAATGATATTGATAATGTGCTATATAGATTTTATAGCATTAGGATTAAATTCATTATTATCCATACAGTTAATGTTTTCAAATTACTTCTTCTACCATCCATCCATCCATTAATTATCTAGATAGATAGATAGATAGATACTTTATTAATCCCAAGGGAAATTCACATAATCCAGCAGCAGTATACTGATACAAAGAAACAATATTAAATTAAATAGTAATAAAAATGAAAAGAATTAAAATAAAATTAATGTTCGCATTTACTCCCCTGGGTGGAATTGAGTCGCATAGTGTGGGGGAGGAACAATCTCCTTAGTCTGTCAGTGGAACAGGACAGTGACAAAAGTCTGTCACTGAAGCTACTCCTCTGCCTGGAAATGACACTGTTCAGTGGATGCAGTGGATTATTCATGATTGACAGGAGTTTGCTTAGTGCCCGTCGCTCTGCCACAGATGTTAAACTGTCCAACTTTAATCCTACAATGGAGCCTGCCTTCTTAACAAGTTTGTCCAGGCGTGAGGCATCTTTCATCTTTATGCTGCCACCCCAGCACACCACCACGTAGAAGAGGGCACTCGCCACAACCGTCTGGTAGAACATCTGCAGCATCTTACTTAATTCAGTTCTGCATCATATAAAAAGTCAACAAATAAAGTCTAGATGGCAACACTTCTCCAGTTGTTGCAGCCCAATGGTACAAGTTGATGTCTAGCTACTTGGGTTTTCCTGCATTAGACAATTGGTGAATATAACATGACTCTAAATGCTTAAGTGTAGGTATAGTCTATCCTTAATATTTGCACAATTAGCTGTTGTGACTTCAAACGTGCATAATTTCAATTGTAGCCCCATTTTTATTTTTGCATGTGCAGCCACGAACATTTGTGGGTTTCACAGCTATGCTCAGTAGAGAAAAAAAGAGAGGTGTGATGCACGCATGTTTAGAGAGCAGCTAGTATCTTACTGTTTGTTCACCTGAGGTTCATATGTAGTAAGAAAGTTGTGCAAAGAGTAAAGAGCTCTCTGTGCATTGGTTGCATGTTTTCATTGTTTTGCTTAAAAAAATCAAGTTTGTGTTACAACTATGCCCCATAATTGTAGTGCAAGTCCTCACGGCTCTAAGCCCAAGTGTGCAAAGTCAGTGATGTGAGAAAAATAAAGGTGTTAGCTATAAATAAAGGTGTTAACTTCATGCCGGAATGTCAGTAGCTGCTGTCAGCCATGTGTTTGGTACTCATGAATATAACAGTTTGCTATATCCACAAAAAGGAGGAAAGTATTCACGAAAGTGTACATGAATCTGCTCCAGAAACAGTTAAAGTAATCTCTTTAAATGTACTATATTAGAATTGAAAAAATAGAAAAATGGCTGTTTGTGGTTAAATGAAATGATGGAAGAACAAAAAAGTGTGGTTGATGCAACAGCCATTTGCTTGAAGGCCCAGCAAATTTGTAAGCATGATGGGGAGAGTTACATCAGGAAGGGCATGCGGTGTAAAATTTTGCCAAATCCATATATGGACAGATGATCCACTGTGGCAACCCCTAACAGGAGCAGCCGAAAGAAGAAGAAGAAGATGAAGTAATGGAGGGCCAAGAAAATGGGAAGCCTTTTGTAGCTACCTAAGAGTGGCTATATCATTTTAAGTTAAACTATAGTTTAAAAAATGTAAATCTTTGGGTGAAGATGGTTTGGCTGATGCCACAGCTGAGTGCAAGAATAGAGTGAACATGCTGATTAAGGAAAAAGTTACCTACCAGAGCAGATATAAGTGCCGATTAGACTGGTCTGTTTATGAAACAGGTAGGTAAGCATATGTACATAACAAAAGTCATTGACAAAACCCATGAATTCAAGGCTGTTAAGGATCTTCAATCCTACTGTTGTGTGCCAACACCAGTGCAAGCCTCTCATGATTTAATGAGCCCAAAATCCCCGGGCTTTGAAAGGAAAACACAAGGCCAGCATGTGGGTGGAATAGAAAATTTTGGATGACCGCAGTATTTTCTGGGACTGATTTGACAACTGCTTCATTCCGGAGGTAGAACGATATTTTCAGGACAGCAATCTTGCATTTAGATTCTTTTAACACTCAACAAAATGCCAGTTCATATTTGTGGGCAGTTGTTTTTTTTACCATCCAACACTACATCTTTTATCTAGTGTATATAGATCAGGAAATCATAAAAGCCTTCAAGTTCCATAACCCAAGGAAATCATCCATCATGCCTGCAAGTACTTTGAAGCTAACCCAGAAACTACCACGATGGGTTACTGAAAATCTGTCATCATCTACATTAATGTAACGTTGGGAAATGTTTCACAGGTTACTTTGAAGAAATGCTGGAAAAAAGAGTGGCCTGCTAGTATACAGATTTTTGAAGGCTTTTAAGGTGTTGATAAAGCAGTGAGACAGAATGTTGAAGAAAGCATGCATCTAGCACACAACATCAGAGGCATATGGGCGAGGAAGATGTGTCTGACATCCTGCAGGAGCAACCCCAGGAGCTAACGAATGATAAATTAGATGTGATGGTTCAAGAAGGTTTTCAGGACAGTGAAGATTGTGCCACTCTAGCTTGAAGGATTGCTTGGCATACTCGACCAGCTGGCTAGAGATTTTGAGGCTGCTGATCCCATCATCAATGTCACCTCACCTCTGCTAATCCTCCCATACTCCAAGACCCTTAAGGATCTCAAGCAGCACACAAAGCAGACATTTCTGACAGATTATTTTAAGTCAATGCATCCTCCACAATGCTCTATGCCATCTGAGTGTTTGCGGTGATGTAGAGGCCTCACCAGACTCAATGTCTTCCAACAGCAGCAAGTAAAGTTTTTTTTATTGAGATGTTAGGACAAAATGTCACATAATTCTAAGGAATGACTAGTGAGAAAAAATGTTTTGCATGTTACCAATTTTATTTTGTATACAGCATTTTATGGGGTATTTCATGGTTACTGTGTTATGAAACATGCATATCATCAGAAATAATGTTTTCTTATAAAGAATTCAATGCAGAAAAGTGTACTTTGAGTAATCGAGAGTGAAAGATTCATTTTTGGTGGTCATTGGACTCTAACCCCCTATTTCCAATAGGCTCCATGTACTGACATTTGCGTCTTTGACTTTTGTGCTGTTTTCTAATCACGTTACTTCCACAAAAGTTAAGGATTGAGTATATATGCATAAGTCTACCTTGCAACTACATCTAATAGGCTCCCGTACTTGACCTAGTGCTGTTGAGACTAACTCTGGCCCATACAACTCTGGATTAAAGATATTAAAATATGTGTAGATGGATTTTATCTTGGTGCTGTCCAGTAGAATGCATCTTGGGTCAACTATAATGAATGGGTGTTAGCTATCTCTAAGACTAAAATTAAGGTTTCTTTTCTTGACCCTCACTGTACACATTTTATTTGTGGTATCATGTAAGAAGTTTCAGTAGTGTAAAAAAAAAGCTGGTAAAGGATTATATGATCATAATAGAGAATTGTTTCTTCTCGCTATTTCTGGAATGCAATTATTTGGTCAAAATATCTACTGTTATTTTATGAACATACAGAATAAAATGTTCTTTTAGAAGCCACAGAAGCTTTACAAATACACAGCAAAAGAACATTGAACTATCTCGGTGTCTGACTTTTTAGGTTAATATAAACTTTATGGCAATTGCCAAGATCAAATTAAACTGTGAAGAATTTATGATAACTTGCAAATCACACATTACCAAAACATTACAGCTTCTGGCTTTTTGGAACAAACAAAAACAAACTTGTGTTAAAGAAAGCTACAACAGTCATTGGAATGCCCCAGGAGACTAAATGAGTACTGCAGCTGACTAATAATTATTACTTGAACACACAAAAATAAAAATGTTTTGCTTGCTGTTTCAATTTAGTTGTATGTCATTCATCAAATATTGGCAATTTACAGTAGATAGATAGATAGATAGATAGATAGATAGATAGATAGATACTTTATTAATCCCAAGGGGAAATTCACATAATCCAGCAGCAGTATACTGATACAAAGAAACAATATTAAATTAAATAGTAATAAAAATGAAAAGAATTAAAATAAAATTAATGTTCGCATTTACTCCCCGAGTGGAATTGAAGAGTCGCATAGTGTGGGGGAGGAACAATCTCCTCAGTCTGTCAGTGGAACAGGACAGTGACAAAAGTCTGTCACTGAAGCTACTCCTCTGTCTGCAGATGACACTGTTAAGTGGATGCAGTGGATTCTTCATGATTGACAGGAGTTTGCTTAGTGCCCGTCGCTCTGCCACAGATGTTAAACTGTCCAACTTTAATCCTACAATGGAGCCTGCCTTCTTAACAAGTTTGTCCAGGCGTGAGGCGTCTTTCATCTTTATGCTGCCACCCCAGCACACCACCGCGTAGAAGAGGGCACTCGCCACAACTGTCTGGTAGAACATCTGCAGCATCTTACTGCAGATGTTGAAGGATGCCAACCTTCTCAGAAAGTATAGTCTGCTCTGAGCTTTCTTACATAGAGCATCAGTATTGGTAGTCCAAGTCCAATTTGTCATCCAGCTGCACTCCCAGATATTTATAGGTCTGCACCCTCTGCACACAGTCGCCTCTGATGATCACAGGGTCCACGAGGGGCCTGGGCCTCCTAAAATCCACCACCAGCTCAGTAACTGATGCTTCTAAATACAGTGGATTTAAAACATGTTGCCTTGTGCTAAAATCATTTCAGCGTATTTGTTCCCCACATCAAGCAACACTAAATAGTCCAGAATAACTAGGTAATAACAGGAGTTTAGACATTTTTGAAAAGAAATTGAAATACCCCGTTGAGGCAAGCATTTAGACCCTTTACTCACTACTCAGTTGAAGAAGTTTTTGGCACCAACTCCAGCCTGGAGTCTTATAGGGTTTGATGCAACAAGCTTCACACACCTGGATTTGGCAACTGAACTGACCACAGGTAGGCTCCAAATAAAGCGTAGAAACATCTCAACGTTCAGTAGAATGGGATACACCAGAGCAGGACTTCAAGTGCCTCAGTAAAGAGTCTGAACACTTGTGTCAATATAATATTTAAAGTTTTCACTTTTAATAAATTTGCAAAAATTTCTAAAATAATGTCTTCACTTTCTCATTCTGGGGTTTTGAGTGTTGCTTGATGTGGAGAAAAAATATTTTAGCAGAAGGCTGCAACATAGCAAAATGTGAAAAATGTGAAAAAAGTGAAGAGATCTGAATACTTTCTAAATCCATATCTCTCTATTATATAAAAAAATCTTGGGTTGAGACATGATTTTCTCGGAGACACTCCAACGTCCCATGAGACAAGGAGGACAGCTGCTGTACAGGCTTTTAAATAATAGAAGTGCAGCACAACATGCAGATCACGCAGCACGGCACAAGCAGCAGCAGCAAGCCAACTGATCGAACATGTTTGGAGGGATACTCAGATTTTTTAAATTAGTTTTCCATAATACCAAAAAAAAGAATTGTGTAAAATAAGAACAGTAGCTTCAGGTGATTCAACTCAAATCCTAACCTGGTCACTTAGCCACTTTCTGGATATTCTAGATTCCCATCCACTGGCTGCTTAAGTTAAATTAGTTTGTGTATCTAAACTGACCCTATAATGAATCTAGATTTTGGCATTCTAGGAATGCAGTTTTGGACTGTTTATATGAGTTTTTCTGGTTGTTAATATTTTTATTGTTATTCCAGCAATGCTTTTTTGTATTCTGTTTATTGGATGGTTGATAATATTTTGTGACAATCTTTACATGGCCTTGATGTTTACATTTGCTATGCCTGTAGTTGGTCACATGACATGGAAATCATATAATGCAGTGGTTCCCAAACTCGATCCTAGGGACCCACTGTGGCTTAAGGTTTTTGTTCTAAGCAAATTCACAATTGGTGAGAATAATCAATAACAACTGATCTCATTTAATTAGCTGGTCTTTTTTAATCTTCTCTTATTCTGCATTCAGAAAAACAGAACAGTATGGTTTTACATTTATAAGACATTTAGAAATATTTCCATTTTTTCTAAAGCTATAAATGCTTAATTCTCTTTTGTTCTTTTCCTATTATTTCCCTCTTTTCCTGTGTAGTTTGCTCCCTTCATTTAACCCTAATAGTGACAACTAACAACCAGCACAGCAGTCACCGAGGATGATGAAAGCAGCAACAACTTCAGTGTCAGACTCGCCAATTAATAAATAATCAATTAAATAACCAGAACACCTGGAAAAGCAGAATGAAAATTTGGCTGAAAATAAAAAAGTACATATTCCTCATATACCTGCTTATTACATTTTAGTAAAAATCTACCAAACGTAGTTTGTAATTTCTACATTGACTCCAAAACACAGCAACTGGGAAATAACGACTCACTTAATTAGGTTAAACGTCCAATGAAAAATGAAAGTTAGTTGGAACAAAAGCCTGTAGCCATAGTGGATCCCCAGGATCAAGTTGGGGAACCTCTGACATAATGTATTGTGTCATCACACCATACCAAGCAGGATTGGATGGTGTTTTGATCATAGCACTCAGAAAAAGGAAAGTTTAAGGCCTCCATAATAGAGCCAAATACATACCAGATTCCCAATTAGTCAGTCCAGAAAAGGTTCATTCCTACGTACCCTGAGTGGCCACTCAACATACTAGCTTCGGCCTACACCATTCTGAATGGGCTTTGGCTTCAGAAAATGTTCAGATATAGGTAAATATCCCTAAATTGTAAAGTGCCTCTCTTTAGAAAGGAAAAAAAAAAACATTGGCTTTAGAAAAAAACAGTCTTCCAAATTATCTTAATAATTTAAGAATAATAACTCACTTTCCAAGGCTGCATTTAGGATGACAGAAAACAAGAAAAGTAGCTTTGTTTTTGTCCTGCATAACATGCTCCTGGGGTGGATTTATGATCTTAAAATTGCACTAAGTGAGTTTGGTAATTAAATTGATACATAGGGTGGTCCAGATCTAATTATGCAATTTTCATTATGCTTTAACTTATTAAATTTATTACATAGAAAGTCACCCGAAAAATCCCGGACCATCGAGAAGTGTGCAAACTGACGACATGAAGAATCATCTTCGTGCCGAACTGGAATCGTCACCACATAAATCAAAGTCATCCAGATGATCTGGATCTGCATAATTAGATCTAGACCACCCTGTACTATAAAGTATGCAGCTGTTTATGCAGGAGATTCTTCTGTCTAGATAACAGAGATATTGGAACAGAATCTTACCGCGTACCTTGACACAAAATGAAGGGTATAGGGTCACATTCTGGGCTTTTGCTTATTTCATATTATTGTTATCTTTGAGTTTTTATTTTTCATATTGTGTTATTAACTTTGTTTTTGGTTATGTTCTTTCTGTATTTTATCTATTTAATGTTGTATTGTTTATTATTTCTAAAACGTTCCTTTATGTTTTCTGCCCTGTCCATTTATGTAGAGCCAAAAGGGGTGAGGCCATCTGAGGATGCAGTTCTTAGACTATCCCCAGCAGTATATATTGAGAGGCTGCAGTTACACTGCTGCTTTGGTATTGTGACTGGTTTTACTATTTAGTTTTTGCTCCCTTCCAGTTTTAGATATTCCAATTTCGACTCATTTGTTTGCTGTTGGATTTGCCTTTGAGCAAACCTACTATTCTTGAGTGCCAGGATCATAACACCTTGCCTTACATTTACGACTATAATTTCTTGTTTGGTTTTGATAGTTTGTTTTGGTATTTTGACCCATGCCCATTTAAAGACTCCTATTTAGTGAAGGCTGTCTTCTGGACAATTCCTGTGGCATCTGAACTCCTCTTTCTTGCAAGGTACTGACAACAGACCCAGTATGAAAAACTGTATATCTTTGTGTGACTAACAGAAGACATGGGTTGGTTGTATGTATATACAAAAATAATACAAAAAAAATAATATTTTCTTATCAAAATACAGAAAACAATTCTTACAGGAAATTACAAAATAAAATTAATACAGGTGTTCTCTAATTTGCCATCTCGGGTGGCTTTTCCACTTACTAGGCACAAAACACTAATCACAAACATTTTTATTTACCTTCCATAAGCCTTTTCAAAGCAACATATCAGCCTGTAGGACATTAACTCAGCTCATCTTACAAAGGTCTGCAGTTAAAAATTCTTACATTTTCAGTGACTGTTGACCTGAAACTTGATACATTTATGATCACATATGTAATGTACAAAATAGAGTAAATCTGTTTGTAAGGAAAAGAAAACAATTATTGTCAAGAAAACAAGCAGTTTTTAATTCTAAACACAGACCATGCCTACGTGTTTGATTATATTTGGGTGGTAAAATGAAAATGGAAGTCCTGAGGAAGCTGGTCATTGCTATGAAAAAGATCAGTCTAGATGGTTAGAGACTGACATCCATAGGTGTGATTGACTTGAATATGCTGTTGTTGGATGTGTTTCAACCCCTCCAGCCTAATACAGTCCCCTCTGTCTGTAAGGGAAAGACCCTCCCTATACTCTGTCTCTTGTGGTTTACCTCAAGGTACAGTGCTTGTCCCATTTTTCTTCAGTAACTTTGTCCTTTTTGATCTCCTGATTTTTCAGCTCGTGTTCTACATAAGTAAATGATATGTAGCTGTAAATGAACACGACTTTCTTACCACATATGAACCCCTTGTCTTTCTCAGTCATATTAATGCATACTGCAGCTACCAAGAAATATTTCTAGTTAAATGGGATCAGTGTACAATGAATAATGCTAAAATCATTCCTACATTTTTATTCTTAGAATCAAACAGTTAAAGCATAACTCACTGTGTACAGTTCTCCAAATCCTCAAAATAATACTTCTCTAAAATTATCAAATGGCTCTCAAGAGAAATGCTAAATTAAACGATGCAATAAATGGAAAAGAAGAGACCACAGTTCTTTCCTATAATTCAATTATGCAATAACTCAATAAACAAAATACTACGCTTTCAAAAGAACTGTAATTTCAAATGTGAACAAAACAGAATTGTCATAAGTGAATTACTGCAAAGCAAGGGACAAGTATAAAATATAAATAAAATTGAGTGCTTAAATTAGCTGTTACTTTAACTTTTTCATTATGCTAATATGAAACAATTGATTATCTTTATTAAATTACAAGAGAGTCTATTTAATTTATTCATACAACAATCTTATGCCTGTGTCTGTTATTAATGTATGATATTTCAACAAAGTGTTCTAATCTGATTTTTATGGGCATCTCAAGTGGACATGAATAAAACACTATTAATAGAAAAGAAAAATCATTTAATAAATACCTTGTTTCATTATGATGGAATGGTATTCATGCATTATCTTTTAATCTACAGGTATATACTGTATATATATAAAATTCAATGTATGTGTGTCTGTATGTATGTATGTACAGTATGTACTGTATATTCCAGCATCAATTCCGAACGACTGAAGCGATTTTCATGAAACTTGGTACATATGTTCTCATTGGTCGACTAAAAATACTGTAAGGTCAAATCAACCCTCACCCACCCCTTTCCGGGTGGGAATGGGTCATCTTGCTGGCTTCTATGCATGTTATCATCCAGTTGACTCTTGGAACAATGACCAGAGGATGAACTAGAGGCGACTGCCAGCATTCTTTATGTTTGAGCACCACCATTGTGCCCCGTTGCTTTTGAAATTAAAAAGAGTTTTCCGGTTCTGAGCGTGAACTGGATGATAACATACATACAAGACTGCAAGACAAGCACATTAGTGAGTCTTCATTGTTTGTTAATTTATCTTTGTGTTGTTTTTTTTAAATTATATTTTTCTCAAACAAAAAAACACTTTATTTTCCTCCCAGGCAACACTGGGTATTATAGCTAGTGACTTATAAGAAGCAAAACAAAAATATCTAATCATAGAAATAGTCCTATCCTGGATTCTAAAAATGTAAAAGGAGCTCTTTGAAAATATTCATAGTGTTATGATACACTGTCTGAATGGCTACCTTGTGCAGCATCAAGAGAACCATCATTAACAATGTGAACAAGCTGCATTCATCTTTAAGGTAACTGGTGTCTGTGCTGCCAGCAAGACACAAGGCTGGCAAATCTCTTGCTTTGTACACCTCATGGGAGAAATGCAGAAGTGTTGAGATCATAATTTCATTGTCCTAGGGGGCTGTAGTGTATTAGGAACTCAGTAATGATTGTTACTGCTTTGCCTTATTATTACCGTTGTTGTTATTGTTACTGTTTTTATTATTCCTTATTTTGTTCTGAGGGTTCTACCATTTTCTGCTTGGTATTCCATGAGCACGACAATGTTATTTATAACAGTTCTAATCACATGATGCAGAAGTCACATGATGTGTGATTTATTCAAGCTTCTACTATAAAACATGGGAGGACTCACAAGGACTTGCCCGAACTTTGACTTTTTAGGCAAAGAAAAGACCAAGTATCCTGAAGGTTAGACCGTGCTGGCAAAGCAAATGTTTTTAGTGTAGGTTTCTGGTTACAGCTTTTGGAGAAGATCCATGACTTTGTTTAACTATTTGGTTTTGGTTTCAAGTGTTCAAATCTCAATGTATCAGCCCTTGCTTGCTTCCTGACTACTATTTTGGACTTCCCCTTTAATTTAAGTAAATCATTCAGTGCTAAAATATCAATCCAAAATTCCCCAGACTTGCTTTTTACTGCAGATAATAACTGAATGAGGAAAAAAGAAATGCTATTTTAACCAACCTTTACACATTTTTATCTGTGACAAGCTTATAGTAGCTCAATATAATCAAATAATTTAATGACACATGACCATCATCATCTGATTTCTTCCAGGTGTAGCCTGAAAAGCAAGAGGATTGATTTAGATCATTTATGTTAGGTAGAATGCCCAGAGGGGGCTGGGTGGTCTCGTGGCTTCAGAATCGCTGCTATTTCTAAGGTATATAAATGATTTGGATAGGAATATAAGTAACATGCTGGTTAAGTTTGCAGATTATACCAAGATAGACAGATAATCTGGAATCTGTTCAATAATTACAGAGGGAACTGGACAGCATACAGGCTTTGGCAGATTTTGGTAGATGAAATTTAATGTCAGTAAATGTAAAGTATTACAAGTAGGAAGTAAAAATGTTAGATTTGAATATGAGTATGAATATGACAAGGATTTAGGAATTGTAGGTGACTCTACACTCTCAACTTCCAGCAAATGTTCAGAAGCTATTACGAAGGCTAACAGAATGTTAGATTATATAGCACCCTAATGTGTAGAGTACAAGTCAAAGGAGGTTATGCTCAAGGTTTATAATGCACTGGTGATGCCTCTTCTAGAAGTTCTGTGTACAGTTTTGATCTACAGGCTACAAAAAGGACATAGCAGCGCTAGACTATGGTCATTCTAGGGCTAGAGGGGATGAATTATGAAGAAAGATGAAAAGAACAGAGTCTTTTCAGTTTAAACAAAAGAAGATTAAGAGGAGACATGACTAAAGTGTTTAAAATTATGAAGGGAACTAGAATGGTGGATTGAGACTTCAGCAAGAACACGGGGACACAGTTGGTATCTTAAGTGTAAATTTAGCAGAAACATTAGTAAGTTTTTCTTTACAGCAGGCATGTCAAACACGTGGCCCCTGGGCCGCATGCGGCCCGCAACAGAAATCTATGCGGCCCGCATGACAGATCCTAGTTAGCACTGAACTTGTACAAAATGATTACTGTTGTTTGTGATTGAATCATTCTGCATCTTCGGTGTTACTTATTGACTTTTCTTATTTCTGCCTTCTGACAAAAGCGTGTTTTCCCATGGCATTATGGTACCGGAAACGTCATCTGCTAGTATAGCCACAAGCCTTGACCAAAGTTAATGAGCCGCAACGTCACAAGTGAAGTGCTAGACTGCAGCAACGGGAAGCAGGGGCAGCCTTAGGCATGTGCAAACTGTGCACCTGCACAGGGCCGCTACACCAATATATATTGAATATAAAACAGAAAGAGAAAATACTGACATAGCTGACGGCAATGCGGCCAAAAAACATTGTGTTTCTTGTTAATTAGTATGCAGTATTTACTAATGTCGCTAGAGTCAGAGCAGTAAGCTATATGTAGTATTATAACGTTCTGCCATAATGAGAATATCATGAGCCGCCACTTGGTTTTCAAGTTACGGACAGGCGCATATAGAAGCATATCATGAGCACGAGGAGGCTATGCAGTGTCCGCTATGGAGGTGGCCATCCGCTGTGCATAAGATACCATATTGACATTGGCAGGCGAAGGGGCCACCGATTCTTTCTCTGCCCAGGGCCGCCACGAGCCTAGAGCCCCCCTGCTAGGCTACACTACTGGCTGGGCTGCTGAGACTGGCCACTGGGCAGAACTGACCATCACGAGTAGTAATAGCCCACATATTTTCACATTTTTTTGCTCTAGTTTTATGTAATTTTGTGCTAGTATTGTAACGAACAGTTAGTGCAGACTACAGCTGAAGATCTGAAGTGGATGCGAGAAGTTGGTAAGTTGTTTATTAACATATATTTGTGATTTTGAGTTTGTAAAATTAGTGTAGGTCAGGTGGCTTTTTGCATATTGGCTTATTTTACAATATAAACTTTGAAGCAAACTTAGTAAAGTAAAATTTGATTTTTGGAGGATTTGATTTCCAACTTGAATTACTGAGCAATGAATTCAGTGAGCGTTTTTGTGATTTCAGTTCACACGAACAGGATTTTGCGCTGTTTTCTTACAATGTTGAGAATGCGCCTGAGAATATCCAAATGGAATTGACTGAACTGTGTCAGATTCTATTCTGAAGGAAAAAATACAACAAAGTTGGTGTGCCAGGCTTGTATGCTTACCTGCCATCCTCGTATGTGCAGATCCATAAGTTGGCATCGAGAGTACTGTCTATGTTCGGAAGCACTTACCTTTGTGAGAAATTGTTTTCGTTAATGAAAGCTACCAAAACCCCACATCGCTCAAGACTTACTGTCTAGCACCTTTCATCCCTCATAAAAGTTGCATTTGCACAAGATTTCAAGTCTGATATTGACGAACTGGTTACTAACAAGAGATGCCAAGTGTCGGGACAAAAGAAATAGATCTCACACTGGAAGACTCCTATATAAGCAATGAATATAATATAATAATATAAGGACCTAGCTAAGAGGCTAAGACTCTAATTGTATGCTGTTGTACGGAGAGTGTATGGAAATAAATTGCTTTTCTTTAAACTTTAAGTGTTACATTTTTTAAAGTTTTCAGTTTTGGAAAAAAAGCTACACTAACTTTGTATAATAGTATAATAGTATTTGTTACAGTGCGGCCTGCTGACGCACGTATGGCAGTCGAAGCGGCCCACCAATGGTAGTGAGTTTGACATGCCTGCTTTACACAGAGAACCATAGACACTTGGAATAAGCTACCAAATAGTGTGGTAAACAGTAAGACTTTAGGGACTTTCAAAACTGAACTTGATATTTTTTTAGAATTAAGGGGATAGGACTGGCGAGCTTTTTTGGGCTGAATGGCCTTTTCTTGTATAGATTGTTCTAATGTTATAAATCTTTTATTTATAAAGATTTCTAATTTTATATTTTCACTTCCTACCCATGAATTGACAGTCACTAGTTCTCTAGAACAACATATATTTTTGAACTTTGATTTAGAAGCACATTTTGTCTTGTCTTCGTGAATCTCAAGCTGCTTTTGTGTACATCCCCTCTGAGTGGAACAGGGAGATACTGGCCTGTTTTCCTGCTCATTTCAGAGGACTCAAACTACTTGGGCCATTTCAAGTGAGTGAAGCTCTACAATTTATAATTTTTTTTTTTCATTGAATTTGTTATTGGTTATTCAATGTTTGAATTTTGTAATGTTACAATTTGAGTTATGAATTTTTTATTTAATGAATTTTGGAGTTTTGGAGGGATTTTATTGTGGTTATTACCTTCTGTTTTGGGGCAGATTATAATACTATCACACTTATAACATAAATTATAAAATTTCAATATTTTAGTTTTTTTTCTATGTCTTCTACTTTAATAATTTAGTGTTATTAAGAGTTGCAATATTTTCCCCAAGACTCTCAATCTGCTTTGATGTGTGAGAGAGCTGCTTTTAATGAATGAACACTTACTAAAATTCTCTTGAAATCAAAGGAATTGCCGGCTTTCTGTAGCACAATAGTAAAACTACACTAATGGGAAGTTGGAATTCTTTTTGATTGGTAAATGGAAAGTTCCCTTTCCTGATCAATGAGTGTCAGAAAATGGAATTGGATGTCAGGAGTCTCACGGGAATAAATGTTTTGAGCAGCACAGACGTGCAGTGTTTCATATCTGGGAGTAGCAGAGAACTACTGATGTTTCCAAGACTAACAGGAGTGCAGTGTAGTGATGCGTTGTTATCTAAGGAGTCTGTAGGAAGTGTGACCAGGGAAATGACAATTTAGTTTACATGTAGAAAGGCCCCTGTGCTAGCAGGTCTTTTACTTTGATCTACATCCTTTGTTTGAAAATGTACTAGTAAAATAATAATGTTCTTCTTCTTCTAAGCTCTTATTCTAAATTGATCTTTTTTAAGAGTGGTAGCTTTTTACTGATTAAGTCAATAACCCATTATTGTGTGACAATAAGATATTTTATTATATCAAGATTAAGATATTCATCTATCAAGACAAAAAGCACATGACTGCCAGATGAGCATAGCAGCATGATTCGTTTAGAAAGATTCATAAAATCACTTAGGCAGTAAGCTAAGTTTTAAAAAAACAACATCAAGGAAGAGTGGGCCTTTATCCATAATTGAAGTCTGAACCAAGTTAAAAAGTCTTTAAATCCAAATTTCTCTTCTTAACTGCACATTCTCACATTTCACATTAAAAATACATTACAAATTAGACATGTATTAACAATACTGTAGTATTAGTACCATCTGTTAGGACCAGAGACATTTACATGTTTAATGAGATATCTACTGGTGTGATTTATTGTTATGCTTGCAAGACTGTAAAAGTTTAAGTAGTAAAAAAAATAAAAAACAGGCCATGTTTCCCAAATGGGAGGCCACCAGTTCCTTGGAAGGTACTTACTGTAAAGCTTTTACAATCATCACTATGTACAGGTTTCAATGTTTTTCAGTTTGAATAATTAAGCCTGCCAAGCTTTCTCAAAATCAACATCCAACATATTTCTTCTTTGCTACCAGGATACTTTACCCTTATAGTAATCGCTGACCCTATTTGTGTAGTCATCAAGCAATAGGAAGGTTGGGTGCCTGTCAGGCTTTTTATTTATTTAAAATTGAGGAGTGACACAGTTCTTCTATTTAGGTCTCCTGCCTCCACAGCTCTCAGCTTGTTCTCTCTTTGCTGACATGAGCTGCAATAATTCCCTGAAGCTGCCAGTCTGCTTTGATTTGTGGGTTACTTACTTTTAATTAATTAACACTTACCACTTTTATATTGAAATTGAACAAACCACCTGTTTATTTTCTGTAGCACAACTGCTAAATGAAGTAACATGGAAAGTTTCCAATCAATAAATGTCAGAAAACACAGTTGTATTTCAGGAGTCTTACAGGAGCACATTTGGGAAGAAGTACAGATGTGCAGTTTGTGGCATTTCAAAAGAATATAGAGTGCTGCTGTTCACACAAAAGCATAGGAGTGCAACGTAGTGATGCTTGCTGATGGGTTCTATGAGATGCAAAGTTCCTGCGTTATTCATTGCAGATGAAAATTTGGCACCTAGCATTAAGATGAAAATAATTAAAACCCTTGTGCTATGATAAAATGGTGTCTTGTTTAGGCTTGATTTTCACCTTGCATCTCAGCTTCCTGTCACCAAGAACCGTATTAACATATTATTAAGCAAATTAATAAATTAAAATTCTTCACTTGCCTACAAGCAGCCACTGATATTATATGGTTTACTGGTGCATTTGTTAGCCAGTTTTGATTGAGATGCTTTACAGAAATCCATTGACTCTGTTTCCTTCTCATGTAACTTGAAAGGTTTGTTCATTCCTTTGATTAATTTTTCTTCTTCTTATTTTTAAATTAATTAGCAGACCTTTATAACCACAGAGTGTTTCACTTTAAGCTGCTCATTCATCTGTTTTTCAAACAAACATTTCAAGGCAGCCCTCTCAGCACGTTCTTCACCATTAGATCCTCACGACAATCAGGAGTGTCAGTGATTGAGAAAGTGTATTTGGCTTGACAGCATTTTTATTGTATTGCCATGTGATGTTTGGTCTTATTCTGCTCATTTTCTATTCAAATTCTAATGAGAATGAATTGTGTTGTTTAAAAATGTATGCACTTAAACCATTCAGTTATCTACAAAATCACAGTTACACAAACTGAATTGTCTTGCATTTATGAAATATTTTTTTTAGATAATCACTTTGTATCATGTCCAATATAAATGGCAAGATAACAATAATATATCATAGGTGGCAATAGTTAATTTGAAAGGAAATCTTACTTTTTCAATAAGAGTTAAAACTGTCTATCTATTAATTTTCATTGAGAAATACAACTCTCATCCATCCATAAGTTACCAAATCTTGTTCATGGTTGTGAGGCCAGTGCCCATACCCACATCACGGGAGGTAAAGCACAATTACCAAGCCCAGGATGTGCTGCCACTGCATCTCAGGGTACACTGACTGACTCATACCAGGCCAGTTTAGACTTGCTCGATAATCTAACACACACATGTTTTTGAGATATGGGAAGAAAACCAGAATATACGTACTGGAAGAAGAAGTTATACAGATATGGGGAGAATATGCAACTCAACAGAAACATTGTCCAGGCTGGGATTTCAGGTTGAAACGCTAATCACTGTGCCACTATGCCAACCAGAGGTATAGCAGAACATGGCTAGAAAAATGTTTGTTGTTAAAGTACTTGGACAGAACAAAATTCAACTGTTCTCTAGGCCCCTAAGGTCCATTTTAGGAGCCCTAGGCCAGATAGACCTTGTCTGCAGAGATTTGAGCTTTTATCTCCACCTACATACATATGCACTCTTCGACTTATGCAAATCACCTCTCCCAGGCCAAAAACATCTTTTTTGCAATCTACTCAAAACAGAACTTGCCATTTTAGAAAACATAAAAAAAGAGAATGTGTGATCAGTGCCAAAAGCAATAAAAAAATGGGAAAAAAAAGCTTCCACTGACCAAAGCAAAGGTCAGTTTGGGTAACAAACACCCAGCTTGGCATGCATTCTGTTTTGAAAATTCTCACTTCTGAGAACTTGGCCTCAGGGCAATTAACTTTTTTTCTTTCTATTTGTTGTTTCAGAAATATACAGAGAGGCTTAGCTAGTGGATTGAATTTGCATAATATGACGTGTATGAATGATGGTATTCATTAATCTTCCAGAATGTCTGTGCTTTTACCAAGAAAGTGCTTTCCCCATTTGTTAGGATTCTTCTAACAGCAGTAGCTTTTCATTGGTTACACCAATAACTCATTACTGTATAACATTAAGATATTTTATTCTAAGATTCATTTATCAAGACAGAAAGCACATGATCGCCAGATGAGCATAGCAGCATGATTCATTTAAAAAGATTTACAAAATCATTTAGGCAGTAAACTAACTAAAAAAAAAAAAACATCATTAAGAAACAGTGGGCCTTTATCCATATCTGAAGTCTGAAACAAGTTAAAATATCCTCAAATTTACATTTCTCTTAAATATACAAGCATAATACCCAAGTGCACCATTCCCATATTTCACTTTAAAATACGTTACAAATTAGTCATGTATTTAGGTTACATTGAAAATAGGTATTAGTACCATCTGTTAGGACGAGATACATTTAAACAAGTTTTTTTTAATAAAATATCTACTGGTGTAATTTTTTGTTATGCTTTCACGACTGTCAAAGTTTAAGTAGTAAAAAAAAAGCAAGATGGTATGCTACTCTCAGTAAAGCTTTCACAACCACCATTGTTCAGACACTGATGTGCTTCAGTTTGTGTGTTTAAACTTGCCAAGCTTTCACAAAATCATCTTCCTTCTTCTAGCACGACTCTTACCATTAATGTAATCACTGACCCTATCTGAGTAGTTCTCAACCACTGGAAGGTCAGGTGCTCATCATTCTTTTTATTTATTTAATAATGGTGGGTGATGCAGTTATGCTGCTTCCACAAAACTCAGCATGTCCTTCCCTTGTTGACATGGGTTTTCTGCAGGTAATCCTGCTTCCTTCCTCTTACCATGTCACTCCTTCTAGGTAAATTAGTGGCTCTAAATTGGCCTGGTATGGGGAAGTGTAGATGTGTACATGAGTGTGCCATCTGATGGACTTTGATTGTATCAAAAATTGACTCCTGTCTTGCATATCATGCTTCTGGCTCCTTATGTTCTGGCATAATAAAAGCAATGGATGGATTAGTTTAAACACTAATTCTTCAGATAATAACATAACAGAAACATAGCGAAAATCCAATCAGTCCTAGAAGTTTTGATATGTAGATTCTCTTAGCCAATGGATGTTCTCTTATTACACAGATTTACTCAGGAACTGCTGGTGGTGTGGTTTTTGATTATAGCTAAATATGTGATCAGTTTGATTACTGATGAACTATATATTTTTTTCCACCCAATAAATCATAAATCCATACATTTCTGAACCTACCTAACCAGATTCAGGGTTTTGGGGAGCTGAAACTAATGCTGGCAACTCCACTCTCAAGGCAAGAGATAAATCTAGGTAGGGCACTGACACGTCACAGGGCACACTCAGTCAACACTCCACACTTAAACACACTAATCAGTTTATAGCTGTCACACATGTGCATGTGGGAAGCAGTCTAAGGGCTTAAGTGGGAGTAAAACACAGAGTATGGGGTTAATTCATTGTACAGAGGGGACTGGACGGTCTCATGGTCTGGAATCCCTACAGGTTTTATTTTTTTTCTCCAGCCGTCTGGAGTTTTTTTTTTGTTTTTTCTGTCCACCCTGGCCATTGGACCTTACTTATTCTATGTTAATAAATGTTGACTTATTTTTATTTTCTATTTTTCTATTCTCCATTTTGTAAAGCACTTTGAGCTACATTTCTTTTGTATGAAAATGTGCTATATAAATAAATGTTGTTGTTGTACTAATGCCTCTTCTCCCTCTCCTGCAGACCTCCAGAAAGACCTGCCTACATCTCCTCCCACTTTCGGCAGCATTTCACAACCCTGTTGACCTCACTTCCGCCGAAAGACACACCTCTTCTTTTCCCTCAGCTATAAAGATGGAGCATTTATTTTAAGTTGCAGTCTATGATATGACTGGGTGCTTAATGACTAGTTGTTGCTTTGAGTTATTTTGTGCAAACCCAACACTATACGGGGTGGAATCCCCAAACTTTCATTTTGTTTCTTATCATTTAATAGATAGCTCATTCACATATCTGGAAAAAAAACAGAGCCCCCAGAGAAAAACTCACAAAGACAAAGAGGAATGTGCACATTATGCACAGGTAGGCCTGTATTCAAATTATTTGTTCTAAAGCTGGGAGGCAGTAGCATGAACTACTGCACCATCATAATGCTTGCCATCAAAATATAACATAAAAGAAATCTAATAAGGCTAATATCATTACAATTAACTATATATCTGCAGCCCTTACCCTCTCTCCTTGGCATTCTGACATTTGCTTTAATCTTCTTCTTCTTTTGGCTGCTCCCGTTAGGGGTCACCACAGCGGATCATCTTCTTCCATATCTTTCTGTCCTCTGCATCTTGTTCTGTTACACAGATCACCTGCATGTCCTCTCTCACCACATCCATAAACCTTCGCTTAGGCCTTCCTCTTTTCCTCTTCCCTGGCAGCTCTATCCTTAGCACCTTTCCCCCAATATACCCAGCATCTCTCCTCTGCACATGTCCAAACCAATGGAATCTCGAGTCATTGACTTTGTCTCCCAACCGTCCAACCTCAGCTGACCCTCTAATGTACTCATTTCTAATTCTGTTCATCTTCGTCACGCCCAGTGCAAATCTTAGCATCTTTAACTCTGCCACCTCCAGCTCTGTCTCCTGCTTTCTGGTCAGTGCCACCGTCTCCAACCCATATAACATAGCTGGTCTCACTACCGTTCTCTAGACCTTCACTTTCACTCTTGCTGATACCTGTCTGTCATAAATTACTCCTGACACACTTCTCCACCCATTCCACCCTGCCTGCGCTCTCTTTTTCACCTCTCTTCCACAATCCCCATTACTCTGTACTGTTGATCCCAAGTTCTTAAACTCATCCACCTTTGCCAAATCTACTCCCTGCATCCTCACCATTCCACTGACCTCCCTCTCATTTACACACATGTATTCTGTCTTATTCCTACTGACCTTCACTCATCTCCTCTCTACAGCATATCTCCACCTCTCCAGCATCTCCTCAACCTGCTCCCTACTATCGCTACAGATCACAATGTCATCAACAAACATCATAGTCCACGGGGTCTCCTGTCTAATCTTGTCTGTTAACCTGTCCATCACCATCAGAGCCGATCCCTAATGTAATCCCACCTCCAACTTGATTGCATCCGTCACTCCTACCGCAGACCTCACCACTGTCACACTTCCCAAGTACATATCCTGTACAACTGCTACGTACTTCTCTGCCACTTCCGACTTCCTCATACAATTTCATAGCTCCTCTCGAGGCACTCTGTGATATTCTTTCTCCAGGTCCACAAAGACGCATTGCAACTCCTTCTGGCCTTCTCTAAACTTCTCCATCAACATCCTTAGAGCAAACATTTCATCTGTGGTGCTCTTTCTTGGCGTGAAACCTCACTTCTTAACCTAGCTTCCACTACTCTTTCCCATAACTTCATGTTGTGGTTAATCAATTTTATTCCCCTTTAGTTACTGCAGTCCTGCACATTCCCCTTATTCTTAAATACTAGCACCAGTACACTTCTTCTCCATTCCTCAGGCATCCTCTCACTTTCAAAGATTCCATTAAACAATCTGGTTAAAAACACCACTGCCATCTCTCCTAAACACCTCCATGCTTCCACAACTATGTCATCTGGACCAACGGCCTTTCCATTTTTCATCCTCTTCATATCTGTCCTTACTTCCTCCTTACTAATCCGTTGCACTTCCTGATTTACTATCTCCACATCATCCAACTTCTTCTCTCTCTCGTTCTCTTCATTCATCAGCCTCTCAAAGTACTCTTTCCATCTGCTCAACACACTCTCCTCGCTTGTGAATATGTTTCCATCTTTATCCTTTATCACCCTAACCTGCTGCACATCTTTCCCAGCTTGGTCCCTCTGTCTAGCCAATTGGTACAGGTCCTTTTCTCCCTCCTTACTGTCCAACCTCTCATAAAACTCATTATACGCCTTTTCTTTAGCCTTCACCACCTCTCTCTTCACCTTGCGCCTTATCTCCTTGTACTCTTGTCTACTTTCTGCATCTCTCTGACTATCCCACTTCTTCTTTGCCATTCTCTTCCTCTGTATACTCTCCTGTATTTCCTCATTCCATCACCAGGTTTCCTTTTCCTTCTTCCTCTTTCCAGATGTCACGCCAAGCACCCTTCTTGCTGTCATCCTTACTACATCTGCTGTAGTTTCCCAGCTGTCTGGTAACATTTCATTGCCACTTAGTGCCTGTCTAACCTCCTCCCTAAACTCAACCTTGCAGTCTTCCTTTTTCAACTTCCACCATTTGATCCTTGGCTCTGCCCTCACTCTCTTCCTCTTCTTGATTTCCAGCGTCATCCTACAGACCACCATCCTATGCTGCTTAACTACACTTTCCCCTGCCACCACTTTGCAGTCTTCAGTCTCCTTCAGATCAACTCTTCTGCATAGGATGTAATCTACCTGTGTGCATCCTTTTCCACTCTTGTACATAACCCTATTTTCCTCCCTCTTCTTACAATATGTATTCACCACAGCCATGTCCATCCTTTTGGCAAAATCCACTATCCTCTGACCTTCTTCATTCCTCTCCTTGACACCATACCTACCCATCACCTCCTCATCCCCACTGTTCCCTTCACCAACATACCCATTGAAATCCGCTCCAATCACCACTTTCTGTCCCTTGGGTACACTGTTTATCACTTCATCCAACTCACTCCATAAATCTTCTTTCTCACCCATTGCACACCCAACTTGCGGTGCATATGCACTAACAACATTCGTCATCACACCTCCAATTTCCAGCTTCAAAATCATTACTCTGACACTCTTTTCACCTCCAAAACACTCTTGACATACTGTTCCTTCAGAATAACCTCTACTCCATTTCTCCTACCATCCACACCAGGATAGAACAATTTGAATCCACCTGGCCGTACTCCCCTTCCATTTAGTCTCTTGAATGCACAATATATCAATCTTCCTTCTCTCCATCATATCTGCTAACTCTCTACCCTTACCAGTCATACTGCAAACATTCAAAGTTCCTACCCTCAGTTCCACTCTCTTTACTTTCCACCTCTCCTCCTGCCTCCGGACACATCTCCCACCTCTTCTTCTCCTTCTTCTTCTTCAGCCAACAGTAGCCCAATTTCCGCCAGCTCCCTGTTGGCTAACAGTACTTGGTGGTGGCTGTTGTTAACCTGGGGCTCGACCGATCCGGTATGGAAATTTGTATTGTTGTTTGCATATTGATATGGCAAAATGTTACACTGGATGCCCTTCCTGATGTAACCATTTATCCGGGCTTGGGGCCAGCACAAAGAAACACACTGATTTGTGCTTCCCCTGTGGCTGATATTTGCTTTAATAGAAGCGTGATTTCTCTGGTGATCAAGATTATATGGTGTCTATTAAGATATGCAGATGATAAGTCCAATCTGGATAACAGCCAAAGAACAGGCTTTTTAAAATGACAGTAATGTGCTTTAGAGTTGCCAGAACATCAACAATAAAAAAAACAAGAAAACAAATTTATTATTACAGAGAGCTCTGATGGTCAGAAGCAGCCAGATATCAACATTAAACAATAAAATCTTTTAAAGTGTGCAGCCTATAGGGGGTGTTGGAGAACCCAAAACCCATAGATACAACTTCACATCACAGTTCTGAGTTTAAATAAAAGGTGTTTATTTCAGACAATACTTCCACAAGGTTTCATTTTCCTTCCTTCCAGATCATAGAACAAGCAATAGGTTTCTCCTTCTACTTCTACACCTCCCATGCAGTCTCATTTACCTGCTCCCGACTCAGACCCCCCAAGTGAACAGATACAGTCCCTTTTATGCAGACCCATGAATATTTTTGGTGTTAAATTACTCCTGCATCAGACGGAAGCCCCTGAAAGAAGGAACAGTCCACTTCAGCAGCTCCCCCTGTCAGCCCCACAGAAATGCAATTCCCAACATGCCCTGTAGGTATAGGAATGGGCAAACTGGCCCAGGAGTGCTGCCTTCCAGTGTGTTGGGGGAGCATGTATTCTTGGGAGGCAGAACCATTCATCCACAGCACATGTCACCCTGCCAAGTAAGGGTACAGGATTTATCCCAAGTGGATGTCAGCCCAAGCCCTACCGTCCATCACATATAATTTATTATAAAAAATTACTACATTGACATTGTCAATGTCCAATATTATCTATTTTATGAAGCACTGTTATTTGATAGGCAACAATTGAGAGATATGACCTGATATTATTCATATTTGTGGGTTGACTCCAAATTAGTGAGTATTTGTGTATGAATATTTGAGTTTGGTCTCTGCTGGGCTGCCATGGTGTCCTGCCTTTGTGCCAGGATATGCCTGAAATAAAATAATCTGTTTTGGGCAATTAATAAAACAAATGTCTGTGCTCAAAATACAATGATATGTATAACTTTAGGCAATATTATTAGACCATATGTAAGTAATTTATAAATATTAAAGTTTAAACTTTACATTCTTCTCTTACATATTTTATGTGTATGAAACATATGTTTATGTTTTATGTAATTTACATATTTTTTTCCTGATAAAATGTAATTTAATTTTGTTCACACACTGCGTGAGAGGGACGAATTTTCCATTCTAATTTGATTCTTTTAGACCTTACAGCGTGAAGAATAAACATGGCCGGCTTTCACTTATTTACCTTTTTATTCCACATGTATAAATCAATCAGTTTGTATTTAATCTTTACTAACATAATGTGTCTTTCCAATATCACATATATAACTTATGAATTCATCAAAAATCAAACAGACAATTACAAGGAAATGTAAAAAGGCAGCACAGGCAGCCATTGGGAGGAGGTAAGAAAAATGACTTAAAATGGTAATTTACAGTGTCTTTTGGAAGGAGGAATTTGGAAATGTAATTGGCAGGACCCTCCTACTCAGTATCAATAAACAAATATATTTTATCCCATCTCCCAAGACCACAACTTCAGATGTTTCACATTTGGTCAAATGAACACTGTTGTAAGAGTTTATTATACTGATATCTCCACATTTTTGTGGATTGCCAATCTCAACAAATCTTTCTTGAATGCAAACATCATGGACTAGTATGACTTACTGTGATATTATCAGCTCTTCTGTTCGAAATGACAAAAATATATTATATGGAAGAGCACATTTCCACAGACTGCATTTACTAAATTTAAACAATCTTACCTATTGTAGATTCCATAACTGCTTTGTTCTTTAAAACAAAACAAAAAAAAAGTTAAAATGGTATTTTTCTTTTCATGTGCAAAGTGGAAAATCTTTTAAGGGAAAATAGCACATGCTGATCAAACATAGCAGGATTCAATACGCTGAACAGGCAAATGAAAACAGGCGAAAATCAAAATAAAAGGTTAAGTCAAACTTGACAGTTGTAGACAGGCAAAAAGCCTAAAAGCAAGATGAAACCAATCAAGAAATGTTTTCTGTTATAATAGTCTTTTCTTTTAGGAACAAAACTATAACACATCCTGAGCATCCATCTCATTCTTTTAAAGATGGCCACCTTGACTATGTAACCCCAATATGTGACATTACTCCAGTGGCATAATTTATTTTTACCTCTTACAGTACTGTATATGACAACTAAATGGGCTGAGGTTCAGTCTGATGAACATTCACAAATATATCTCCACTCTGTGCTGTTGAGAACAACAGTGTGTAATCTTTAAGAATGTGCAAGGAATTTTGTTGTTCCCAGGGCGATATAGTAGTCATAGTTTCCAATGCCACATATCATGATAAATGTCTTGATCTGGCTTCTCTCCTGTCTCAGGTAATTTCAGATAATTATCAAGAATGGATGGATGTTAGTTCTTCAGTATAGCATTTTGAGTAGTGGAGAATGTGGTACTGTTTAAACAAGTGCAACAAATTCATGGCACAGTTTAAAGTTGAATCTAATTTAGTGATTCATAATTCAACGACCTTAATGCTACTTTTTATGCACAATTTTATTAAGTTGTGATTTGTTGTTCTGAAGGAAGTCTAACCCACTTCATATAGACAGAGTAGCAGATCTGCTGTTGAAAGATGACAATTTGTTTTGCTCGAGACCATAAAGTAAAATGTCAAAATTGCTAATGAGGAAGGATATTCGCATTAATGGATACTCACTGTAGTACAAAGTTTTGCTTTTAACAAGGTGCTCTTTCTTGGATACCTATGGCACTACATGGGAAGTTTCCTTTTACTTTGCAATATTTACAAATCCCATTCTGAAGTAGCCACTTCATTTTAACACAATTCTCGTCAAAGTCACTTCAAATGTCTGCTTTGTATCTTTTCAACTGTTTTTCTGTTAGAGCTATTCTCATAGCCCGTATGCTGGGTAACTATTTACTGAAAAATGTTTTAGTAACTGGCTTTAGTCAAAATCAAAATGCTATATTAACATGCAAATAGAAATTGTAACATTTTCTGGATGGCCCCAGGTGGACCTGAATAGTTCTTTGATGACATATTGATAGCATTATTGCTGTTAAAATGACTTTAGATCTGTGAAAGTAAAAAGAGTGACTGGAAATGGCCATTTCCTTTCTTTAGTCAGTCTCTAGTTCCATACTAGAAATTAAAATTAGTTGCCTTCTGCAAAGATCCATGTTCTCCTGTCTTTAAATACTGGAAGGAAGGTTTGAAATAAACCTTGCTCGGAATCATCTTAATAGATTAGGAAGAGGGAAATGTGAAATAAAAAGCATTGTTTACATGTGTGTTATATGGATTCATCTGCTACTGTGAACCATTTAATAAAGTGTACAGTATGTAGGGAATAATTTATTTTAAATTGGCCAAGACTGCATTCAATGCCAGTCAATGCATCAGCACACTCATGCACACATCAATTCATTCTCATAGTGGTCCAATTTAGATGGTCCAATAATTTACCAAATATGTCTTTGGGATGTGGGAGCAAAACCATGCAGACACAGGGAAAACACCCCACTGGCAGTGCCCAGGTTGGGATTTAAATTAGGTCTCTGGAGATGTGCTTCACCAGCACTATTCTGTGATTCTGTTCAGTTTTTTAAATGGAAAGCTTTCTTTAAATAGATTTTGCACTTATACAAGAACATACAGATACTTAAAGTGCTCATGGTGCAGGATCCTGCTGTATTTTTTATTTTCTGAGTCTGTAAATGTTAGCTAATAATAGGTTACAAAGTCTCCAATGATTCTTGCTCTCTAATTATCATATGTCATTAAAAGTGAAGTCACACAATCCAAGTAACATGAAATCCCAGACCATTTACAGACAATTAGTCATAAAGGGAAGAGAAATACTAAATGTGGCAATTAAATTAAACAAGATGCAGGTGCTATATAATAACGTATAGGTGTATTCTTCTGGTACTCAACGAAAACTGGAAGAATGTATATAAGACTTCCTTGAAAAAGTCCTTGTCCCTTGTTTGATTTTCAGCATCGTTGTATTTTTAATGCATAGATTGATTTTATTTATAGTGAATTTGATCTTTTATTTTGGGTTCGTTTGCTGTAAGGAGATCAGTGTTCACATCCTGGGTGCTGCCTGAGTAAAGTTTGCAAGTTCTTCCTGTGATAGTGTGGGTTTCCTCCAGGTGCTTTGGTTTCCTTCAAAAGAGGTTAGGTGGTTTTGCATTGATAAATTGGCCCTCTTGTGGGTGGGTGGGTGTGTGTGGTTGTTCACCCTTCACTGGACAGTACTTTGTTCCATGGATTGTTCCTGCCTTGTGCCCAAAGCTTGCTGGGATAGGCTGCAGCTTCCTCGTGACTCTTCTCTGGATTAGCTAGTTTGGAAAATGGATAGATGGATGAATTTTGGGTTTCATATATTAATTTTTTACAAATAGTCTTACATTGCATACTGATTGATATTATTGCACTGCACGTAATTGTAATGAAAACTTTATCCATTTATTAATTTTTTGGACCTATTTAGTCTAGTGCAGAATAATGAGAAAGCCAACGATTATTCCAAAATAATAATGATAGATACTACGGTCAAAAGTGAAATGTTGGGACACCAACCAGGTTGCCCCGTATAACTAAAAAAAAAAAATTGGATGTGAGCATCAGTAGGCTTTGTGCCCAGGAACCAAGTTACCCAAACTATTCTATAACATTCCATCCATCCATCCTCTTCCACTTATCCAAAGTCGGGTCACGGGGGCAGCAGCTTGAGCAGAGAGGTCCAGACTTCCCTCTCCCCGGCCACTTCTTCTAGCTCTTCTGAGAGAATCCCAAGGTATTTCTAGGCCAGCCAGGAGACATAGTCCCTCCAGCATGTTCTGGGTCTTCTCCGGGGCCTCCTCCCGGTTGGACGTGCTCAGAACACCTCACCAGGGAGGCGTCCAGGAGGCATCCTGATCAGATGCCTGAGCCACCTCATCTGACTCCTCTTGATGTGGAGGAGCAGTGGCTCTACTCTGAGCCCCTCCCGGATGACTGAGCTTCTCACCATATCTTTAAGGGACAGCCCAGACACCCTGCAGAGGAAACTCATTTTAGCCGCTTGTATTCGCAGTCTCATTCTTTCGGTCACTACCCATAGCTCATAATCATAGGTGAAGGTAGGAACATATATCGACTAGTAAATTGAGAGCTTTGCCTTACGGCTCAGCTCCTTTTTCACCACGACAGACCGATGCAGAGCCCGCATCACTGCAGACGCCGTACCGATCCGACTGTCGATCTCATGCTCCATTCTTTCCTCACTCATGAACAAGACCCCGAGATACTTGAACTCCTACACTTGGGGCAAGATCTCTTCCCCAACCCTGAGAGGGCACTCCACCCTTTTTCGGCGGAGGACCATGGTCTCGGATTTGGAGGTGCTGATTCCCATCCCAGCCGCTTCACACTCAGCTGTGAACCGATTCAGAGAGAGCTGAAGATCATGGCCCAATGAAGCAAACAGGATAACATCATCTGCAAAAAGCAGTGACCCAATCCTGAGTCCACCAAACCAAACCCCCCTAAACACCCTGGCTGTGCCTAGAAATTCTGTCCATAAAAGTTATGAACAGAATCGGAGTCCAACTCTCACTGGAAACGGGTTTGACTTACTGCCGGCAATGCGGACCAAGCTCTGACACCCCATACTCCCGGAGCACCCCCCACAGGATTCCCCGAGGGACACGGTCGAACAACTTTTCCATGCCCACAAAACACATGTAGACTGGTTGGGCAAACTCCCATGCACCCTCCAGGATTCTGCTAAGGGTGTAGAGCTGGTCCGCTGTTCCTCCTGAATCTGAGGTTCGACTATCCGATGGACCCTCCTCTCCAGAACCCCTGAATAGACTTTTCCAGGGAGGCTGAGGAGTGTGATCCCTCTGTAGTTGGAACACACCCTCCGGTCCCCCTATTTAAAGAAGGGGACCACCACCCCGGTCTGCCAATCCAGAGGTACTGTCCCCGATGTCCATGCGATGTTGCAGAGACGTGTCAACCAAGATAATCCTACAACATCCAGAACCTTAAAGGAACTCCGGGCATATCTCATCCACCCCCAAGGCCCTGCCAGCAAGGAGTTTTTTGACCACCGAGGTGACCTCAGCACCGCAGATGGGGGAGCCCACCTCTGAGTCTGCAGGCTGTGCTTCCTCATTGGAAGGTATGTTAGTGGGATTGAGGAGGTCTTCGAAGTACTCCCTCCACCGACCCACAATGTCCGGAGTCGAGGTCAGCAGCGCACCATCCGCCACCATATACAGTGTTGACACTGCACTGCTTCCCCCTCCTGAGACGACGGACGGTGGACCAGAATCTCCTCAAAGCCATCTGAAGTTTTCCACGTCGTTCTATAACATTTCAGTAATTATTTACTGTTTTGATGGTAATCTTTCTGATCATAAAATATGTCACTACGATAGCAATTGATGAGAAAAATTAATAATTAATTGCAGAATTAAGGTATTTGAGGGTTCCTCTAGTGTGCCTCTTTCTTTTGCACAATTTGGGTCAAAAACTAATCAGCACATCATCATCTCATAACAAGCTTAAGTTTTGAGTTTGATTTTTTTTTGTCCAGTCGATTTACAGTAACTCTAGACCGTCCTCAAGAATCTGTGACACAAAGACACACACGCACAAGACCGACACACACACATCATTGAGATATCAATGATATTGGTATCTGGGTACCTTAAATTGTCGAGATCTGTTGAAAACCGGAGATCGAAATTTTAAAAGAATATAAAGTTTTCGCTCCTTCCCCCATAGACGATAGGTGCAAAGCAAAAATCTAAAAAAGGTGCACTAGATAACAATAAACATATTAAAAATCAGGGTCCTTCGTTCAGGAACCTTTTTTGGCTAATAAAGCTTTTTAAATTCATGGTGGGAAGGAGCTCAATCCTGTGGTGCATTGTCTTAACAAGTGACCCCTCCTTCGGGGACCCGCTTGACATGTAGCAGCAGGACAGGAAGAGGCAGAGTCAATTGCCCTCAATGGCCATCTTCTCTGCACTGTGTAGAGAACAAAAGAGGATAAGGTTATCACCATTGCCACTTCTTGACCTGGGGTGGAAGTAAATACCTCTCTGGAGCTTGGAGAATGATCCGCTGACACTCATGTGGAAGGGAAGCACTGTGACGATGTGGGTTCGGCTCCACGCTCCCATCTGATATTTGGAAGTCCTTGAAACCAACACCGTCGATAATGTCACCAAGTTGAGCTAAACAGTAAGACAACATTTGAGCAAGGGGATGGTTCAAAAAAAGTGCATAGTGCTTTTATTAAAAACAGTCCATTAAAAACAAAGTGTTCATAAAGTGCAAAAAATCCAATAAAAGAAAAATGTGGAGGTTTAAAAAACGATAAATAGAACAATCCTTTAAAAATCGAGGTTAAAACATCCAACAGGAAGCAGTCTTTAAAAAACACCACAATGACAAGCCTGGTGCTTCTTTTCTGTTAGCGTCTCACCTGCTTCTCCCAGTTGGGCTTTGCAGCAGGTGAGACGCTCTCTGCAGCTGCCCTCTTCAACTCACGCATGAGACTGGAGACCTCCCGATCCCTGGCTTCGGTCTGGCACTCATTCCAGCCTCGAGACTTGGTTTCCACCAACGGCCAGGTTCGCTCACGTTGGGGACTCCACTACCAAGCCTCCTGACTCCCGCTGCCTTTCCGGTCTTCTGCAGCCAGTCGCCTTCCCCTGGTCACTCCTGCTACCTGCTCGCTCAGCGGGAGCGTTATCAACTACAACCCCTGCAGCCCTTGCAGCTGCCCACGAGCTCTCGTTCGCTCGCTCTCCACACACTCCGTGTGTCTCTCTCTCTCGCACCGACCTGCTTCCTCTCTCGCTCCCATGTAATCTCCGTCCTCTCTTTTTCTTTCTCTCCTTCTTCCTCTCCCAACCGACTCCCGCTTCTTTTATACAGCGAGGGGCCATAGCAGCTGCAGCACATTAGCCACGGGAACAATCACGAATGTGGGCAGTTCCTCACCTGTGCACTCGGTGAGAAACGCCCACACCGCAGATTGCCCCGCGGCTTGCTACAACCACTACGCCCCCTCACGAAACCGCGATCACGGTGATCATTTATTTAAATGGCCTTTGCTAAGTGAGCTGTGGACACATAACACCACAAGCACTAAACACAAGGATGTTAAACAAAAGCTAAGTCAATCTCAGATTCTGCATTAGATATTTTTGCTGAAGCATTAGGTTGCTTTCAGAGCTCACTCATTTTCACAACTTTCAGATCTCCTTAAAAATGTGACGCGCTCTTATGTAACATAACCACCATGACTCATGTGTAACAGAGTCTGTGCAGCAAGTGTCTAGTGACAGAATATCTCCACTATTGTTGTGATTGTGACATCACTTCTGTAGCAGTAAACAATGCATATAAAAATAAAGAGCAAACAAAACAGTACATGTACTATCCTGATTCCTATTGGTTTTTTTCATATTGGCAAGTACAGGACCCCTCCTACAACCAGTTTGGTCCTCTATGTCTCCTGCAGGATTTCATCTGCACTAGATAGTCTTAGAGGTGCTTGTCGTATCCAATTTGGCCCTTAGTAAGAACAAGAGGTTGATTTATTTTATGTTTGCATGAGGTGGCTGCTATGGTTCAGAAATGGTCTCATCCCTAGCTCAAGTATGTTTTTGACTTAACCTTTTTGTTGTCTTTTAAATATTATTTTGTGTTGTGAACTAGAGAGTTCCAAAGCACAATAGTCCCAGAATTGACTCAAGATGCCCACTAGAGTAGGGGAAACAGTCAAACCCAGGCTAGTAACAAAAGTGCAAACATAAAATTTTAATAAATGAAAAAAATATTTTTCAGAAGCTCCATAAGCACCAAAGAGAACAAACAAAAGGACAGGATTAATAAATAGGATAACTTAGACTGCAGCCTTGGGATCCCCCAACTTACTGTAGGGCCCCACCATAGGGGGACTGGAGTCTTTGGATTAAGTTTTTATTGGCAAATCTATAACTTCTTAGGAAAATGAAACCATTATTACTTACAAATGTACCTTATATTACATGGATGGACTGGCCCCTGGGACTAAAAGGACAAGCCCAACTGAGCTCTTTCTCTGTGCTGTGTAGCCGAGTCACAAGCTGTAAGATCGAGAGAGAGAGAGAGAGAGAGATGTGATTGGCCCATGTTACCACCTACATGCCCCTGTTCAATCACATAATCATCGGCCAACCCAAGGAAAAAAATTTAGAGGCGAACAGAGATGGAAAACATTACTTTTTAAAATTAAATACAAAAATTAGTGATTGAAGTGCAACAGACTGCTGCAGGGTCAACATGTAGTGGTCAGTAAAATTAAATTTATTCTTTCACATCTTGTCAGTATAATTGACAAAAAAACAATATAAATATTCTTACATACAATAAATAATTTATTACTCACCGACCACAGTGGTGAAAGGTAATTTGAAAGATTAAAGGATGTCTGGTGTTTCCAAGACAATGACATAATCAAAAGATTTCTCTCTGATTTTATTTTCTCCCCTCGTGTATCTAACATTATCTGGCAAGCCATGAACAGACGTTTAGTTCAGGCTAAAACTGCACTTTGTCCATATTAGATCCTCATCCATCATTTTTTATAAGTCCAAGTGCAGCATCTGCAAGGGAGCAGAGCAGAGCTGGTGAGACAAAGGAGGACAAAACAGCTCAAGAAGTGTCAGAGGGGCACAGCCTGTGTCTTTATGGCAGTGAGTCCGCCATACCAGGGGTTTCAAACTTAGCCCATGTTGGGGGCTCTCTGTGGTGCATGACTTCCTCCAAAGCAGCTTATTTTAATTGTACTTGTAATTCTAAGTAAGAAGCTGGTTACTGAATGAAGCAAAAATCTGTGTCAGGTTCATTAAAAACTTTTTTTTTTGATTTATAACATTTTGTTCTTTTTGTTGGTCCTGGTTATTTAATCCATTATTTATTAATAAGGACACAAGTAGATAGTACTGAAATAGCTGTCCTGGGGAATGCACCTTTAGCATCAGTTCTCTGTATTTGGATACATTTAAGCAACAAACCCACAGAGTTAAAAAGAACATGACAAAACAATTAAACATACAGTATGTGACTTTGACATTATTGCACTGTTATTAATGCAAAACAAGAGAACAAATAAAAGCCAGATAATTTAAACAATGAGATGAATCAAAGGTAAAAAATATTCATTGATTGTGAAACTGTTTGAAACAAAAACCCTTCAGCTTGGTTCTGCAGGACTGAACTTGAGAACCTGAGCATACTACACTACTTAAAAAGCAATTGGGAATAATATTATATGTGTGTGTGTGTGTACATTGAAGTGTGTAAGATGGTGTCTGGCCAGTTGTGGCATGCAAGTCTGGACAAAAGTCCAGAGCCAATTTTTAATGCCAATCCATCATCGATTACCTGTCACTAATACCAACAAGGAACACTTTATCAAAGTGGGCTACGGCAAGAAATGGTGTCTCAACAGTAACACTGATGCCTCTTGAAAGTGAGACTATTCAATAACTGGATTTCACAACAGTCATGAAGGAGCTTGAAAGTATGAACACCAGAATAAAAAAATCTACTAATGTAGGGACATATGCTGTATTTTGGTATTGCACTTTTTTGTGTTGTGCATTCACCTAAAGTTTTGTAGATGTTGTGGGTTGACTGGCCAGACAGCAGTAGGCTACTGTGTTGTTTGTAGCTGACTCTCATTTCTTATTCGTTCAGTCACCATTGCTGATACATTGGTCTAAAAGCCAGATTGATGTTTTATAATACACATTTCTATAGCCGTAATATATTATGTTGGTATGTTAAAAGCAATGGCGTGTGCATCAAGTGCTACACAGTGATTTGCATTTCATGCTTGCGGGTCACTATCTGAAGGTATGGTGCAGAGAAATGAAGCAGCTGGATTAACACGAAGGATACAGAGGGCACAAAACTGGCTTCAGCCTATGGGTCCCAAAGTTAGTTTGCACCCCTGCAAAACAAATTGCCAGGAGCACCAAGCAATCCAAAGCAAATACGTCCCAGTACACAAATCAGTAGACAAAGTCAAAAACAGAGCAAGGGTTTAAAATCTAGTACAACAAATCAAGCAAAGCAAATGACACTAGAACTCAACACCACAAGTGCATTCAATGAACTGCCTGGCACTGTGGTTTTGATTTTTGTAGGGCTGACAGCAGTAACGGCAGGTGGCTCCACCTCTTGCAGGTTCACTCACAAAACAAATGGAACCTAATGATCAACAATATTAACATAAAAAAATGAACAAAGTGTTGTTTATTATGTAATTATGTTTTTGTTTTCATTCTTTCTTTATTTTACTCATAGAATATTATATTGCTTATTATTTTGCATTTTTTTATTATGTTAAAAATGTATGTTCTTTATGCGGTGGGCTGGCGCCCTGCCTAGCGGTTGTTTCCTGCCTTGTGCCCTGTGTTGGCTGGGATTGGCTCCAGCAGACCCCCGTGACCCTGTAGTTAGGCTATAGCGGGTTGGATAATGGATGTATGAATGTATGTTATAGTTTTCCATGCTTTCTTTCTTGTGGACTTTATATTGAGCCTAGGGGGTTGGGACCACCTTATTCTGCAGCTGGGAATCTGCCTATAATAGTATTTAAGAAAACCAGTTCTTATTATTGTACTATTGCTGCATTAAATGAGATCTTTTCCTGTCATTTGAATACTGGATTTCATTGTTGTGCCCCCTGCTTATGTCTTGAGGCATTGTTTTTAGTAATGATTTTTAAAATTTATTTGCTTTTAAGTTTAAGACAACTTAAGGTTTAAGTTTGTTTCCTTGATTCTTGCTCTTGCCTCTGTTCTCTGAATCCTTATAATAAATACTTAAGCATCAAGGTAACAGTTGTTATATTTTTGAGTGGGAGGAGTTTTTTCATTTTTATGTGACCATTTTAATTTTTAAATCATTTGCTCAATTTTTGGACAACTGTAGGCCATAGGCATGTGACCTGACCACACAGGGTACCAGTAGCTTTCAATGGAACTGGAACTGCTAAGTCAAAATTTTCAAGCCAAGGGTCAGAACCAGAAAGACAAAAGGATAAGCAAACAGTGCTCAAAACATGTGCAAAGAGTTGTAGTCAGGAAACAGTGCAGGGAAGTTTGGTAATCAACAGTAAAAAAGAAATACATAGCCAAATTGTACATTGTAGTTAAAATGTAGGGAAAATACATTCATAACCAGAAATTCAATACCATTAAAGAGTGAACGCTAAGATCTTTTGGGAGAATCCACAACCTTGGACACCCAGGAAATGCATGGCTTGACTTCCATGTCTTCAGTGATGCCGGTGATGTCACACACTACTTAGTAAATGCATAGCAGCTGTCAACAAATAAGAATATGTTCCTAAGAAAGCCACACAACGTCACTGTATAGCATTCTTTATTTTTACCATCAAGTACAATAACAAATGTCACTATTAGATTTCTTGACCTATAAAAACCTAAAATAAAGTATCAAAAATATTTACAGGCCAAGGAGAAATGACAAATAATCAAAAACCATGAGACTGATTGTGACAACCTGCTATTGGGAATACACTGCTTAGGAGTAGTGAGGAGGCCTGCCGCTTTGGTTAAGATCTGCTTGAAGTGCAGGTGTGACTTTTTTGTTTTTGTTTTATAGCCTTTTTTAAGCAATAAGAACAGGTGAGATCAAAAGATGGGCAAATAACTTTAGTCAGGACTAAGCAGAGCTCATAAACAGGAATTGATATTGTTATTTCAAAGAGGCAGCTATTAGAAATAGTAGCGGACAGATGAAAGACATTTGTCACAAAGCTAGGCAAGAGTTCAAAACCAAAAGGTCTGTTCTGTCTAACACCAAAATACAAAACACTAATAAGAAATCGAAAGTCCCAAAGTCTAAACAAAGGATTGCCAAAAGAAATTATCACTGTTTCAAGCGGCAATGTTATTTTTAAATTTTCTGTGAGGTTTTGCCTTGCACCAAAACAGATGAATGCATGCCCAAGTCCATTTTAATTATTTGCACAGACTTGCACATCTGAATTACTTTAATGTAAGTAAGTTGTATAAAAAAAACGTAATGTGAATAATTTGATGCAAATAAAGTTACTTTAATCATTTGCTCAACAGTGAAAATTACAGTTGCTTATGGTGGTGCCAAGCCAAAAGATCTGAAATGGGCCATAAAACACAAACTGAAATAATTTGCATGGCTTTTTCCAAGGCAGTTATTGGAAGTTAAAGGTAAACAGAAATGCTGGCATGTGTTTATATAGCCTAACCTGTGGCACCATGTCAAGAGATCTAAACACATGGATATTGTTTTCACTAATGTAACCAGTTCTTCACAATTGTTCTTTTCATTATTGCATGTGATGTGTTTTATAAGTATTTATATGGATACTATGCTTGTTGAATTTCTTCTTAACAATTGCACAATCTATGTATATTGTTGGGACATCACAAGTTGAAGGGGGTGACCTCTAATTTTCAATATGTCACCCTAATATTCTTATTAATGTGATATTACAATGATCAAATCAAATGTAAAATGTAAAATGTTATGGAAGGAGATGATTCACACAAAATTGAAAGAAAACATACTTACAAGTCTACATCAAATTTCTTTTAATTTGCTTTTTTAATATGTGATTTATGTTAATCTCTAGTTTTATTCCCTCTATTACATGAGTTACTGACTGATACAACTTCTACCAAATACATTTCAGCATTGCATTTGGAGTTTGCTTTCTCTGGCTGTATTTTTAATGTTAGGCAAATTTCGACAAGATTGTTTAGGATAAAAACTCTGCCTGGGTTAACACTAGTCTAAATATGTTCTCGATTTCCTTATTTAATCATTTTAGAACTAGTTTAATATTTCTTAAAGCTATGTTTTTTATCTTTAGCAGGTGCCACCATTTGGTGGGCATGTTGCTAGGATGTGATGGTAATTTACTAGGTGCGTTTTTCCCAAAGGACGTCTACTATGTGACACTTTTAAATTCCTGCTCCTCAGTCCATGTGGTGTCTGAGACTTTGGATATGTGCTATAGCAAACGTCTGAATATTTAGTAAATAACTTTTTGTGGTTTGACCCTTTGCAAACTACTTCCATCATTAACTTTTGGCAGTTGATCTTTTGCATTCCTGGTTTTTGACTGGTACTTGTTATACAGACCATTTTTTATGTTCTGGTCTGTTCTAACAGTTATTTCTGTCAATTACTTTCTTTAGTATTACAGTTGTTATGACTTTTGCCTAAGTTGTGACAGTAACTTTGCCCTTGGCAACTTCTTTCCATCTGGATGCCACTTCAAAATATACAGTAGTAGGTTGATTAGCAGTTAAACTTCACACAGATGTATCATCCAAACTACATCTTAAATTGTGACCGTGCCTTTGTCAGTCACTTAAGCCAAGTTTTAAACTTTGACAGTGCCTTTGCTCCTGGCAACTTTGTGCCAGCTGGATGCTACTTTAAAATATACAGTGGTGCATTGATCAGCAGCTGGGCACCACTCAAACCCATCACCCAAACCAAATCTTAACATGCATAAATGAATTTCTAATATAATATTTTATTAATCCTGGTCTTGGTTCTGAGAATTCTTTAATGAAGCATATGTGTTAAAAGAATTTAAATTAAATAAACAATAGCAATGCGTATTCACTAATCAGTCAGAAATGCAAACTCTAGCAGACAAACTAATATCAACACAATACACCTTTTCTTTAGAAGTCAAATTAGAGTTAACCAAAGAACAGAATTAAGCCCAGGCTAGTAATGCAAAAATGCAACATACCAATAAATGAATTAAAGGCTTTGAAAACCAAGGGAGAGTGCTATAGACTTATTATACGACTATGTAGCGGGGCTAGATGATTGCAGATATTTGATGTGTGTCTTGTACTGAGTTGCATCTTTTTTCCATCGTCCCGTTTAAATCAGTTGTGTGTCTATGTAAATGTTATCCCCAGGAAACAAATGGGGAAGGATGATGCAGGGAGGCAGTGACCCCATACTGGTATTTCCTGTAGACACACCAATTTCATCCAGGATATTTTTATTTAAACCACAGGAGGGAAGGATCGAGAGGATAGAGGATCCATTTTGCATTTATTTCACAAAATCATTGTTTACTTTTCATTGTGCAACCTTACCGTCTATTTTTTTCACTGGCCGGATCATCAATATGTCCGCCAGTTTGGAGAAACCCCAGGGTTTGGATTTATTTCAACCACTGCGAGGATCGTTTTGAGGTATTTCGGGAAGGAGCAAATATCATATCATATCAAACAGTATTTTATTTAATTCAGTGCATTCTTTACTTTGGACTCATTCTATTTCATCCATTCATTGCAGCTTGTTTTTGATCTGTGTTCTGTGTTTATTCATTTATTGTTTAGGGACAAGGGAGGACTTTGTATTGTTTGATTGCTTTAAATTTGTGTGCTTGTTGTAAATAATATATATATATATATATATATATTGTGAACGCTGGCCCGGACACAGACAGACGGACATCATAATTTTACCACACACCGTTTATTTATACTAATATTTACAAGATTACCGTGCAATCACACCCCAGTGCCTCCAGCACCGATCCCCCAAAGTCCAGGCCATACAGTCCTTTTGCCTTTCTTTCCTGGCCGCCTCCAGTCCTCACTCCAGCTCCGTCTTGCTTCCTCCCGATTCTCGCCAATGACTGGAGGGAGGTGGCTCCTTTTATGGGAACCCGGATGGGCTCCAGCTGCTTCCCGGCACTCCTCCGCAGACACGCCCTTGTGTGGCGGAACTGCCGGCTGCGCACCCGGAAGCCGTCTGGGTGTCCGCTGTAGTCTTCCCCCCAGCACTTCCTGGTGTGGCGGAAGTGCTGGGCTCCAGGGCTGTTCAGGCAGTGGGGCGCCACGGGCCCCTACAGGGCTGGGCTTCCATGCCCCCTACCCGGGGCCACCAACGTAACCAGGGCGGACACCCCCTCGTGGTCTGGAGAAGGTACAGGCCCTCCTCCGGTCCTCCTGGGCGTCCCAGCCGGGCTCCTGCCTCGCCGGATGTGGCAGATGATGGTCTGGAAGTGGGGCGCCGCCTGGCGGTGGCCACGGGCCCCTACAGGGCTGGGCTTCCATGCCCCCTACCCGAGGCCACCAGCGTAACCAGGACGGACGCCCCCTCGCGGTCTGGAGGAGGTACAAGCCCTCCTTTGGTCCTCCTGGGCGTACACAATATATATATATATGTTAACATTTTTTAATATATCTGCACTTAATTTTACACTCTGACTTACATTGCCTGTTTAATCGTCGATTGGGTGGGGGTAGACTGCTTGTAAGGAGTATGGTTGTCTTTAGATTCCTCAGTTTTAGCCAGGCCACAGGTCTTAGTTGTGTAGCTGCCTGTTTGCATAAGGGGTCGGCCATTACAACTATACAAATAAAATATATTAATTAAATGGTACAGACTTTATTAATCACACACTCAACACCAAAACAGAGCATTATGAAGACAGGGTATACATGTATTTATAAGCAATAGAAAAAAACATGGGGGGTGCAGGACATTCATACACAATAGACTTCAAGCACAATACCAGCACTTGCTGTCTACAGAAATTTTCAGATGAGTCGTCCATTATAGGCTACATTAATAATGGAAATGAATCAGAATACAGGAAGGTTGTGGAGAACTTTGTCTTGTGGTGAAGGACAACAATCTGCAATTCAACTAGAGCAAGACAGAAGAGCAGGTGGAGGACTTCCAGCATGCCAAGTATATTCTGAGACCATTCAACATCCAGAGAAAGGACATGGAAGTGGTGTAGAGATAAACGTACCTGGGGGTTTGCATAAAGAACAAACCGGACAATTCAGCTAACGTAACAACATAAATTAAGACGGGAAATAGCATAAGGGTTGACATATGTAGGCTTTCAATACTCAGACGTGCAGATCTGGCAGACAATGTGGATCGTGCAGAGACAAACCGAGCTGAATAGTAACACAACAACCGATGACTGAATCCAGAGGAGTTAGACTGGCTCCTGCGGCGTATAGAGTGGAAGTGTGCGCTAATTTTGGCTTTCACAATAAAGAAGGCACTAAGGAGATTGACAAGAGCCATGCCGTCCGCAAATTGTGCCATGCTAAAATCAAATATTTAGGGAACACAACGAATCGGAGAGCACACTTAGAAAGACACCATTCTGATGTACAGAATGTAAGGAGCAACAAACCGCAAGTGTTAAAAAAGTGGGTCCATCTCAACTCACTAATGGAACAAGTTCACACATCGAAGTTAGCAAAAAGACCTCAACTCAGGCAAACAAAATAAATTGGTCAATACTCTATTTCATTTGCAAAAATATGCGCCCTCTGAGTGTTTTAGAGAATGAAACCTTCCGAAATATGGAGCCTCGTTACACAATACCCTCCTGACAAACACATCACTGACATCGCTGCGCCCAAATTGTATGAGGAGGCAAAAATGAAGGTACTGGAATCTTTCAGCTCCACTGCAAAAGACTGTTACCACAGAGAAGATTTCTGAAAGCTGGGCATGTTGACCAGCTCATCTTCCTCAACAAAAACGTTGATGTTAAAAAATAAGCACTGACATACAGACTGTAATAACATGTGCAATCCAAGTGTAAGATCTAAAAATGTTCACTGTCAATATATATGTATTTTCTTACATTTGTTTAATATTTTCTTTAGGAATCCTGCAAGCACTTTTAATTTTCACTGATATAGGCAGATGCACAGTAGCTACCTTTTTAAGATTTTATGATTTCAGAAAATATACTGTTATGATGTTGGATGTTACAGGGACAATGCATTTTCTTTTATTAACCACTTGAGATTGAAAAAACTTAAAATATGACCCACATACTACAATAGAATGTGAACCTTTAAAGCAGAATTTTATGAATTTATATGTAATACTGTTTGATTTTTTATTTTTTTATTTTCTCAATTTGTTTACCTAAAGAATCCTGTAAGCACTTTTATTTTTTTACTGATATATTGTAAACAAATGTTTATGCCTTTGTTCAGATTACAGTGCTATGATATTGTGCATTTTCTTATAAACTACTTGAAATGTAGTGTGGCATACTGTGAACGTTTAAAGCAGGATCAATAAGTGCAGTGGTTTTTTAATGATATAGGAAAATGTTAATTCCTTTCCACAGATTGCACAAAAGGTATTGCTGTGTTGTCTGAAGTTATAGGGACTGTGATAAATGCAGTTGCAGATCTCACTGTTCTGATTGCATAAAAAAGCAAACTTTTTTTTTTTAACTCAGATTTTATGCGTATAGTGGTGTGTTTCTCATACTATGATAGTTTTCCTAAAATTAGATTTAAAAAATTAATATATCACCTTGCTTACAGTATTGCAATATATTGCAAAATATTGAATCGTAACCCCTATATTATGATACGTATCGTATCACAAAATTCTTGCCAATACACAGCCCTATGGCTGAGTGGAATCTATGCAGATGCTGGTGCCTTTCTTGAGGCAGTGTGTGCTATAAATGTCCTCCAGGGCTGGAAGCTGTATCCCGATAATCCTCTGCGCTCTTGACATAACCCCCTGTAGAGCTTTCCGATCAGCAACTGTACAGCTGTGATTCCACACTCAGATACAGTGGGTTTAAATACTTTGAGTGGTGCACTGAGAGTAACAATGCTAAAGTAGCTATAGAATGTGGAATAGCTTGGCCATTCTGTGCATTATTATATTTGTTACAGGCTGATTACAATCAGTTGCCTTAAATTCATAAACGATATGCTGTTAATTTCATTGTATTTGATAAAGCCCCCTGTCATGTATGTGAATCTTAAAAAGAAAGGGAAACCACAAAGGAAGAGTAGCACTGCTTTGAAGCTGGATGCCACCAGTTTGCTAAACTGAGCTGAAACTTGAATACGCGAGGTGGTGGAGCTGCTGTGAGAATATGTGGGCTTTACACACCGTTTATACATTCGGCCCCAAGTCCTTCCAGTAATGGCAGGAGACAAATAAGGTGTCACCTCTTTACTGTTTTCCTTAGTGGTCTGATACAATATACTCTATTTTAAAATTGTTTGTTTCGTCTGTGTTTAATCTATTGTAATGTGTTTCTTAAAATAATGAATTTAAAAAGAAAAAGCTGCCTAAAAAAAGTGTAGAATTATATTTTTGCCTTTTAAGTATTTTTTCTTGTGTTTTATTTATTTTTTCACAGTGATTTTATTCTTGTGCGTTTAAGAACTAGTTTATGCAGCAAGGCACTCGCAATGTCCATGTAGATTCAAAAGGAGTGAAATAAGCATTTGTAGGCTACAATGAAGGATTTGTTGTTCAAGCAAGTATTAGGACTGTGAACATCCACTAATATACATTGACGGAAGTCTCCTTTACAGTTATACACTTTGGTAAGGAAATTATGTTTTTCTGTAAATTTTTACCTTGTTGCTAAATTTTCTTTTCAGCTTAGTATTTAGCTTTAATCCATTATTCTCTTTTCAATTTTAGTTCATTGTTCTCTTCTGTAGTCAGTAACTCAATAAAGCATTTTATTCATTTGTGCTCATATTTAATCCAACTACAGTGGTGAATCCCTGTTATTCCATTATTCTCGTTTATTGTGCTGCTGTGATTTTTTTCAATTTATTTCTCACAATGTTTTTTAATTGTTTACCTCAGTTGTTTTTTTCAATTACTGAGTTTCATTATTCTCATTTATTGTGCTGCTGTGATTTTTTTCACTTTATTTCAATTTATTTCTCACAATGTTTTTTTAATATTGTTTATATCAATTGTTTTTTCAATTACTGAGTTCCGTCCACTGCTTTAACCTTTGTTAAAAAGGTGTTTATTTTAACTGACCCCTTTAACTTATGTAACGTAAGAGAACAGATAGACTACAATAAAGAGTTGGGGCAACACCCTGGTGATCCTGTATAAATTAAGTTAAATAATCACAAAAAAACATACAATAATTGTGGAAACATCTGTCCAAGACATAAGTTCCCAATTTAACTGTTTCAAGATGGTGGATCTTCTGGTTTTAAGTCCTTCCTACAGGAATAGGCCCAGAAGGGACTGGGCGGTCTCATGGTCTGGAATCCCTACAGATTGTATTTTTTCTCCAGCCGTCTGGAGTTTTTTTTTTTTCTGTCCCCCCTGGCCATTGAACCTTACTCTTATTCGATGTTAATGTTGATTTATTTTGTTTTATAATTGTGTCTTTCATTTTTCTATTCTTTAATATGTAAAGCACTTTGAGCTACTGTTTGTATGAAAATGTGCTATATAAATAAATGTTGTTGTTGTTGTAGGAGGGTCCAGGTGGATGGACACCAGACATGACATCAGTGGTGTTACAGCCATTAATCATCTGTGGCTTCATGTATAAACAGTGCGTATGCACAAAAATGTTGCATACTCCTGTTTCCACACTGAAATTTAAACTTGACGTAAAGCCAATGCACATTTTCGTGCTACCTCAAACCCTGGTGTATGCAAGTTCTCTGCTCGGTTTTGCAAACTGGTGGAACCCAGCGTCAAAGCAATGCTTTTGTTCCAGTGTGGTTTCCCTTTCTTTTTTAGATCCACATCCCTGACGCAACTTTATCATATACATTGAAATTAACCGCATATTGTTTATTAATTTAAGGCATCTGATTGTAATTAACCTGTAACAATACAATGGTCCATGGAATGGCCAAACTATTCCAAATACCATAGCTGCTTTATCGTTGTTACTCTCACTGCACCTTCTTCTTCTTTCAGCTGCTCTCGTTAGGGTTTGCCACAGCAGATCATCTTTTTCCATATTACTCTTACTGCACCACTCAGAGTATTTATATCACTCTGAGTGTGGAATCACAGCTCTACAGCAGCTGATCGGAAAGTTAATTATTGGTATACAGCATCAAGCATACGCTGCCTCAGCCATGCTGCCTATTTGAGCTGCTCTCATACGGCAAACACTTCAGAGCCTTTCCTGTACTGACCCCGCGGTTCAGAAACAGATTCATCCCAAGAACTATAAATGCAATCAATCAGTCCATCAAGTGCTTCTTGTAGAACTGTTTGTACTTATAAGTACAATCACCTCACTGTAAACTTGCGATACAGTTATAATATTGCACAACCTGTAACTGGATTGTTCCTGCCTCATGCTGTATTCTTGCTGAGGCTAGCGTGCCACTGGAAGGATAGATGGATAGAATAATTAAACATGTAATAACAAGATATTTCTGGATAGAATAATTAAACATGTACTAACAAGATATTTCAATGTTCCTTAAAACTTTTGAAGAATCTGAGTTCTAAGCTTACAGATGGCTTAACGTCTATTACTGAGCTGATTGTGTGGCGATTGGGTACTTGGAGAAAGAAAAGGAAGGACAGGAATTATTTCATCGAAGGTCGCACATGACGCACCAAGCATCTTGCATGAGCAGGAACATTCTCTGGATGGGGCACCAGTTCGTCACTATCACTGAGCCACTGTGTTCCCATTTTTAATAACATGATTTAACTCCTATCATCATGAAAATGATATCATAGTATGCATCTCAGTATTTAAATTATTCAGAGAGCTGTAATATCACGAATGTAATGGATTCTGTGTCCTGTCGGAGGATGAGAAAACCTGTTTAAGAAGCATGTAGTGATTCACACACATAGAGCACATAGAAGAACACATACAAAACAAAGCATTTAACGTGCTACTTTAGTTATGATGGGATTTGAGAAACTACTAAATTAAACGATTTTAAGATGAAGTTTATGATGTTCTACTTTAATGAAAAAATAAACTACGTGATTAAAATGGAAATTTCAAGATCAAAGTTGACATTTCGAGCATTTCTGCTGACCGAGCTTTTTTCCCCACTGTGTCCCTATTTTTTTTTCTTTGTACCCTAATAAGCTTTCATATGACACTCAGACGGTGGGCTACAACCCGCCTTTTCACTGCAACTTTGATATCCGACAACTTTTTTTATTTCGGGCACTGTACGACTTTGTGAACATGAACTTTCGAGTTTTTCTGACACTCTATGTCACTCAATCATCTTCCTTTTGTTGTTTATAGCACTGTTTAAACCAACAAATAGTATGTTTTTCCTTGCCTCCACTTGGTATTCGCTGAAATTCTTCTATTTTCTCCCGTGCTTTTGCCATTGCCTTTTCACAGGACCCTGAGCGTAAGGGCTATTTATATTGATTTGCATATTCAAAGAGGCGTAATTCTGGGAGGAGTTGCGGAATGGCAGCAGGTGCGTGCACATGTGTTACTTTTCACGCTGACTGAGATTTATGTTGCGGAAGAACATGGAAGTTGGTGTATGCACAGATTTATGCAGCTGGATTTTTTTGTGCATACAAGCATTTTCATTTTTGTCCATACGCCATGTTTTAGTGTGAATTCTACGCACACCTTTATGCATGAGGCCCCTGGTCTGTGAAGGGAGGAAGAGAAAATTCATTAAGACACAGCGCCAACCCCTGGAGTGGTGTGGAATTACAATTTCCAGAGCCCTTAAGTTCTCCCCTATGTATATGTGTGCATGTGTGTGTATATGCATAAATCGTATGCTTTGTTTTGGACTTAAATTTTGGTTATTATTTTGTAATTTATATATTTTCTGTGTTTTTTCTTTTAAATGTAAATGAGGACTAATTATCTTTTTTGGTTAATAATTTGCCATTTATATGTTTTTTTCTGGTTTTTTTTTCCTTTCGGATGTATATAAGTTAATTAACTGATATATGTCATTATTTCATTGTTGCCATGTTTGTATATGTTGTATATATTTTATTACAAATTTCTTTTATTGATTTTTCTGCATTTTGGAGTACAGATTCATTTTTATTTGAATATATATCATTGGCTGCATATTTTGTTTATTGTTTTAAACATGTTAGTGTGTATCATATCTCCAGCTTATGTGAAGAATTTAAACATTAGATGTTGTTTCTTTGACACCTTGTCATTATCAAAATCTTTGTGATTCAGTGACATGTTTTTATGCCTCTAGAAATTACACTTCTTTTTCTTGTTTTAGTGCCAATTGAGAGAGAACAATGGGGTTCGTATCATATATGTGCTCATTGCGTATAAAATCAAATAATTATTTATTACATTAATAAAACTGGAAAAAGTTAATTAGAGATCAAATAGATTGCAATAAAAACTTTTAACACATTTTGTTTCTTGAAATCAGAAATTTAAAACTGGACTTACTCTTAAATTCTATGCTTTATTGTTTCAGTGTTCAAAAGCAAGAAAAACATTCTTATCTCAGCTTTCCTACACTATAAAACATTGACCTACAATTTCATGATATTATTTAGTTTGATACTGTCTTGTGTCAATGTCTGGTTGGGTACTTCTTAGCCAAGTGATAGGGAAGACAGATGGAAAGATAAGGTTTACATTTTACATCTATGCATCCATTTATTTTCTCAACCCTTTATTTCAATTTCATGGTCATGGGGAGCTGAAGCCTGTTTCAACTACATTAACCACAAGGTAAAGACCAACCAATGGTACTTTGCGCGGCAGACACACAAACACTCACACTGATTCGTTTGGGGTTACCTTAGACTGATCAACGTGCTGTGCTTTGCACTCGCCAGTGAGTCCTCGTACAGTACACACATAATGCAAAAGAGCTCAACACATTATGGAATAAAAATAACTCTTCAGCAGTAATGATACTTTATTTAATGTTTTCAAGTATATAAATGCCAGATGAAATTGCTAAATTAATTATAATGAATGTTAGTTTAAAGGAGTAGAGACTATAATTAAAGAGCACCAATTTATCACCTGAAACCTATTTGAACAGAGATCAAAAGCGAGATTACACACTAATGACAAAGCAGCGCAGCACACAGGGAACTCTTTCTCTCCAGAAGAATGCCAAATCTCTAGAAAGAAGAGATGTTTAACTCTGATCCCCAAGGCCTAGAGAGTCTTCGTAGATATTCGGTTTCATTGTTATTTGTGCTGTAATATTTTTTTCTACATAAGGGTTGTCTGCATCTGTTCTTCATCTATGGCTGCCTGTATCCCATCTAGTATTTAATATGCCTTTGTATATAGTACCCTTACAAAAAGCATGCTTTGTTTAATTTCTTCTCTATGGGTGAGATTGTTTTCAATTTGTATAACACTCTGTGATTGTGTACATTATGAAAGATGGCTCATAAACTGAAGAATGATTATCTTTTTCTGGAATTCTTTCTAACCAAATCTCTCAGTGGCTAAATAAGTGGAGTTCTGTAATATCTTATTGGTGATATTTAAAACACTAGCATTATAAACGCATGTTGTACAAAATAGTTTGGTAGAAAATGTTTACTATATTTAGAATAGACGAAGTATCAGGAATATAATCTGTTAAAGAATGCATTACTAAATTAATTTGCCAAGTCATTTTAAATGAGGTATGATGTACATGAAATTCTTACTTGCATGTGTGACCAGCATGTAATGTCTGTATAAAACAATTACATTTTATTTTCATAGCATTTGTTGCTATAGCTACACAAATACACAGCTGTTTCAATTGGCAAAAGCAGCATAGATTGGCTACAGTGATGGCAGTGCCCCAAATTGCCAGCGGGTTGTTTAATGTGCAACAAGAACTGCGCTTATCAAGACATGCAGCTATTGCTGCTAGTCAGTTAACAGACTTCCATAACAAGTGGCAGAAAACATTTTGCATGTCAAACAAGCCAAGGTTTCCACTTTCAACAGGTGCTTTTCAGTCCAAAACACCACAGCCTGGCTTAATGAATTTAGACATTTCCCTGACTAGAGTGGTCAAACAGCACTAATAGTGTGAGAAACAACAGAAAAGTAAAGTGTCGTATTCTAGTAAAGCTTTATGCACTCTTGGATTTTGAGTCTAATCCCCAATAAGTTGAGGAAATGAATGTATGATGCACTCCGAGAAACTGTATGAGTGCATCTAATTTAATGGAAAAATCACCAAACTCTATGCACTGAGCAGTTTCTTTGTATAATGTACCACATCATACTAACGGATATAATAATAGAAAAATATATTCAAATAGGAAACCTTTAAACTGGGTATGTGGGTTTATACAGGAAACGCAATGTAATCATGATGACAGACTCCAGAGCAATAAAGACATGCAACTTTGATAGGGAAGATTATACCCCCCACCTTTGTTAACTCTGTTGACAGAGACTATTTCTTAGTTTAATGTTATAATTACTCCGTAGGAGTTTCCAAGACAGGGTTATAAAATCCTTTCTGAGCTGGATCTGTGACAGATGTTTATGTGATTATAGGTTCACTGTGATTACCAAAGAGAAAGGCCAGAACAAATAATTAGACTCGATTGTCCTGAGATTACAATTTAGAATTCCTCCCATGAAACGTTTAACAATAGAAAGGAGGAATGTTAAAAGGGACCCTGAATAAACAAGCATTAAATTTTCTTCAGAATAAGTGGCTTGGCTTTTGAAAGACAAGAGGGATTTTCAGCATAGCCACAGTTTAGCAGCAGTCAGATTTCTGTGAGACGAAAAAGATCAGTTGTGCCTGTATAACTTTTATTTAATACTGATTTTTTTGGTGCTATGGAGAGAAGGGGGGTGGGGGCTTAATCTTTTGTTGTTCTGCTGCTTAATGAGCTGGAAAATACAATTGCACATTTCTGACTGTGAAAATTGCTTTGAGGGCACCATAAATTAGCTCCTGGGAGATACTTAAATTGATCACCCTTTGTATACTCCATGCATAGCCAGTGTTCGAGAGAATGCCGCAGAAAAAATAATAAAACATTGTGGCCCTTTTAAACAGTTTTTTCTGTTTCTAAATGCACTTATATGTTTATTATTTAGTTTTTATTGTAACAACATACCCTTTTCTAGTTCATATCATTTTTATTTACCTTGTACTGTATATTTGCAACATGTTTCTCATCATTTGCATATGTATATAATCAGTTAAAGTTGCAAACCAAAGCCATCCTGAAGGATAGTTGCATGCAGCAATAAATAAGGTCCTTATATATACTGTATACAATGGGAATAAGAGGATCACTTGCACAGAAAAACTATTAATGGGAGAGTGAGTAAATTGTCCCAGAGGATAATAAATTGAGGACATGAAAGTTGGGACGGCATAGTGATTAGTGCTGCTGCCTCAAGGACTGGGTAGTAGTCCTTGCACCATCACTGCCTGTTTGGAATCTACAGTAATAGTTTATGCTGGGTTTATGTACATTTTCTCTAAGTACTGTGATTTCTACATACCATATCTTACATCTTGCTTACATCTTGCCTGAAGAAGGGGCATGAGTTGCCTCGAAAGCTTGCATATTGTAGTCTTTCTAGTTAGCCAATAAAAGGTGTAATTTTGCTTAACTTCTCCCTACCTACATACCAAAAATATATGAGCTATATTTATTGGCATTCAAGATTGGTCTGATGTAAGATGGAGTGTGCATAAGTTTACCTTCTGGTGGATTGACTTCACCTGCTAAGCTGGTTACTGCCTTGAGCTTGTTATTGCCTAAATAGGCATCAGTCCCTACAACTCTGTATTGGATTAAAGTGGTTTGGAAAAAGAAGGAGATAATGAATGAATGAGTGTGGGTTTGTGCACGCAGGTCTTCTAAACTGTCCTAGATAAAAACAGGCTTAGGAAATGGATGGATGGATGGATAGATAATGTAAATACAGTATACCAGTAACGGCGTACTGCACGATAACATGCAGTGAATACACTTGACTTGAGTTTCCTAGTTTTCATCCTCTTTCTCTGTCTCTGTTTAGCATTCATTTGCTTAGAGGTTGATGCGCTTGCTGCTTCGTGAGCAGCTCTTCTTTTCTCCACCCTAGCGGCCGGCTGCTTCTCTTCTTTCGTCTGCATCTTTTCGCATTAAAGCTGACTAAGTTAGTTTTTGTGTTGCCAGTACTTAGTACATTTTCTTTAATTTTTCACTTAAGCTGGCATTTAAGTCTTCAATCTGCCTCAAGAATGATTAGCAAAGGTGGTAGGGAATGAGAATGGCGCCCATACGCATGCGCTGCATGGCCGCCTTGCTGTGTGCTGCCGAGAGTTGATTCTATAATAAAATAAAATAAAAATAAAAAGAGTAATAAAAATCATCACCCCAAAAGTGGATACTAGATGTCATGTAGTATATGTGTACCAGATTTCAAGTCAATAGGTGAAACGGTTTGCGAGCTACAGGTGATTTAAAATCCTGGACAGACAAATGAACAGCCACGGTAGCATATTATATAAGAAGATAACAAGTATCCATCTCATTGTCAGGATCAAGTAGCCTGTAGCCTATCACACCTTCACGCCCAAAGCAGGAACCAACCAAAGGATAACAATCCATCACAAGGCCTGCACACCCACTCCACAACAATTTAGAGTTACCACATATCCTAAAGCTGACGTCACATGACATGACTTTTAGTTGGAGAGTATGTGGATGTAAATTTAGAAGACTGTGTGATGACTTTCCAGACCAGTTTCACACTTCCGTGGAATTATGTGCTCACCTCTTATTCTGATAGCCAATAACATGCTGCTTCACAGAGCCAGTGGTGTATGAAGGCTTTACAGGTAAGGTGAATTCAGCGGAATTTTCTTCCTTTTTTTTACTTTTTCCCATTCTCTCATGGTACATAAAATGCAGCATCATACAGAAGAGTCTCTCTCCTGTTTGTCAGGTCCAAAGCACTCTCATTCTTTATTTCTTGTTGTTGTATGACATTCGTTGTACTTCAGGGTGGGTGCTGATTGGTGGTCAGCACTCATACAGAGCCCATACCTATAGAGAAATTCAAACATGTTTGCTTTTGTTTTGGACTGAGTCGCTGGACATGTCAGACTACACAACCAGTGGTCACAGGAGTGCACTGCGACTGCCTCCAACTTGACAAGATTATGTAATTGAAGTATGTGACTGAAAATTGCTTGAAAAGTCCTATAATTGTCCAAGGGGGGTCACCATGCATACATAGCTCCTTTCCTCTTTGATTTACTTCTATATACATTAAGTGACTTTTTGCTTTCCTTGCTTGTATTATTTTCTTTTGACCACTACAAAGATCAATTAACTTACCTGATATGACTTCAAGTAGCAGTGAGTTGGTGTGGCAGATATTCATGCAAGCTGCAGAGAAGACCAGTTCCCACCAGTTTGTGTGACTATACTACTGTATCAATAACTTGAACTCGGTATCTACTTTGCGATCAGGAGCATTTGTCAGACATATAAAAGAGGAAAATATACCATATATACTCTTTTCAAGATGAATAATTGAATTTGAACAGAATGTTTCTCTATTTTAAGACAAGCGATCGTAAAAATTCACCAATGCTTGTTTTTCAAATTTGAAAACTTTGTACAGTGTGCACTGTTTTAAGATTTCTCAATAAAAATACAACTTTCTTAACAAATTGTTAAAGAATAAGTGTACTAAATTAAAACTAAAAGTGTACTTGGAGGCAAGCTGTTTCATGTGGACATACAGAAAGACAATAGAAGTTTTAACTTTTTATGAAAAGAAATCTAAAATTAAACATTTATTTTTAATAAGGAAGGGTAATGCATATTCAGATAGACAGGCATACAGACACTATCTATTGTGTGCTTTTCAGGTTAAACTTTCTTAATCTTGTTTTGTGCTGTTTCAGACCTGCCCAGATAACATCTAACCCCTTAGTTCCCATTAAAGTCAATTTGCAAAAGGTTTACAAAATTGGTTCTGTAAAAAAGAGAGATGAGATAACACCTTTTATTTTCTGCTTTCACTAATCCTCAGGTACAGTAAGGTATTCCTTTGATGTTGGCAGTATTACTGCTTTGAGGCTTTCCGGTTATAATTTTTATGAATATCCTTTAATTTTACTTTTAATGAAAACTTCTTTTTGAGATAATAAATACTCATATGTGAGGTTACCATACACACAGACATGGAATAAAACAAATTGTATATTTTAATATTTGTCTGTTTAATTAAATGTTCCAATACAGGGTCACTGGGACCCAGGTAGCCTGAAACATACATATATAATGTGTATTTGTGTTTGTGTAATTTCATATATGTATTAACTAAGTAAGAATCTATTTCCAAAGGTTTATTTCTCTCTTAGTGTTAAAAGTTCATTCATAGCACTGACCAGTGTGTAATCTTTAAACATCTCCCATACCTCTTTCACCTCATTTGTCCTTTTTTCTCTGATTTTCACCACCTGCTCCCTTGACTCCTTTCTCTCTCCTTACTATGACTGGAAAAGCTTTTAAACAACAGTCCATGAGCTCTTCTAGAGTCTGTTCTGGTCACACCAAATCTAGTTGAAGGCAGGTTTCTAATTCAATCAGGGACACCAGTTTAAAGCGTCCCTCAGCGATGTCTGCTCTCCCTATGCATAACGTATGAGTCCATGCTGCTCTCACCTGGGAGAGCATGAAGGTAAATGAAGGTAACAAGTCTGCATAGTAATCAACCGTCTATCTATCTATCTATCTATCTATCTATTGTGAAAGGCGCTATATAGCGCCCGACCCGGCACAGACCACGCAGAGGCAACGTGTACAACAACACACAGGTTTTATTTTTCTTCAGCCGTGGGCACACGCCTTCCCCGTGTCCCACAGGCCCAACACAGTCCCAAACACAGTCCCAAACTCACAATTCACCACCACTCCTCCCAGGCAAGCTTCGTCTCCTTCTTCCTCCCAACTCTGGCTCGCGAGTGGTGGTGGCTGGGCCCTTTATAGCCCACCGGAAGCATTCCAGGTGATTAACCACCTGGTCCCGATTGCACCTCCGGGTGGGGCTGAAAGCTCGTCCAGCCGGGCTGTGGGAAGCAGGCAGCTCCCCCTAGCGGCCACGCCGGGCCCCAACCAAGCTGTGGAGGACTCCATCTCCCATGGAGCCCTGCGGGTGGTTGAGGAGTCACCGACGGCCAGGGAGGCTGCCACCAAGCGTCCCGGGGGAGGTATTGGACTTCCCATGGCGGCTCCCCCGGAACATAAGCAGCAGAGGCGTCCCTACCGGGCATGGGACCCGGCTGTCCTTCACAGTTCCCCTCCCTCAGATGAGGCTTGTGGGGATCATCGGCCTGCCCGCGAGGGGCGGTCCTCTCCAGGACAGGGAGTCGGCATCCTTGGCTCCACGGCTGCGCCCTGTAAAAACATAATGAACAGGTCTGGGGTGCTGCCCGGCGCCCCTGCCACTCGGACGTCCTCCTTGGACAAACCCTCCAGACATGACCAGCGTGACCACAAGAAAAGCACAACCGACCCTCCAGCTCGACCCTTGCGGGAACGGAAGCAGGCAGGAAACTCCTGCCCCCTCGCCCACTCCGGGGAGGGCTGGTGACGTGTTCGCCCCTCCGCAGCGTAGCCCTCCTGCAGTGCCACACGAACGGGCTTACGCTGCACCTTGTCAGGAGTCCCCGACCTCTTTGTCCGGGTCCTCCTCTTCTTCTGGGGTGCACGGACGGTCTGGGTCCCCTTATGGGAAGAAGAGAGACCCTGTGCCGCCTGCACCCCTTTAGACGATCCGAGACCGGTGCAGGCAGAGGGGACGGGTTGTTTGGCAGCCAACATCCACCAGCTGCCTCTCCACACGTTCCTCTGCCACCGTATCGGTCCACACGGCGGCGTCTTGTGTAGTGGGCGGGGCGACCTGGCAAGCAGCACTGATCATATCCGCAGCCGTTGCGCTCCGCCCCCTTTCCTCTACGGCCCAGGCTTCACCTACCTGAACCGCTGTGTCCTGCAGGCAGGAGGTTGACGCCCCCCGTCTCTCCAGCCATTTAACAACGGCCGCCATCGGGGCGCCGATCTTCCAGTCCAAGTCCTCCTTCGTCTCCTGCAGGACCTGAAAAACCTTAACTAAGGACTGCAGAGGAAGGAGAACATGTTTCAACTCCTCTACAGCCCAAGAAAAGTTAATGCGTTCGGTCGGCGCTGGACTTGAAGTCCCCTTGTTTCCTCCCACCGACCGCGAGCCAACAAGACCCTGCGGACCCTCCGCAGGTCCGTTTGGGAGTCCGAGAGGCTCGGGGAGAAGGTCCGTCACCCCCGCCTGCGAACTGTCCTCGGCGGGCGGCTGACACACCCCCCTTTACCTGTTTCGGAGAGGAGCTCCTGCTCCTCTAGCTGAGCCACCGCATCGGGAAACTCCTCCTCCGGCTCACTGGCCGGCCCAAAGGGAAGACACAGCCCAGCCTCGCTCTCCCCGTCGCTCTCTGCGCCGTCACGCCACGAACAGAGGCCATCTGCCCACCAACAGGTGGTTCGCCCTCGGAGTCCAGGAGGTAGGCTGACGCAAACGCGGAAAACCCTTCCCGTGGCCCTTCCCTCTTGAGCCCGTCACCTACCTCCGGTTGTGACCCGTGGAGCGGGCGGCATGCCGGCGCCTGGAGGCTGGCTTCTGTGTCCGCCCGGCTTTTTCCCCATGGCGCGGTGCCTGTAGGTGGTTTTTTGCGGCCTCAGTTGCTCTGTGCTGTGCTGCGCTGGCTGGCTTGCTTGCAGCTGCGAGCGTTCTCTCAGCGCTGTGCTGCGCGTGTCCGCCCGGCAAGTCGTGCAGGCGCGTGTCTCGCGGCCTCGGTGGCGCGCTCGCCGGGGCGTGCCCTGCTGCAGTCCAAAGGCCTCTCAGCGCTGTTCTCACAATAGAGCACGCTCTCTGCCTCGGGGCGCTCGGCACTGCGGTGCGGTGTGCGCTCCTGCGCTGAGCTACGTGCCCCAGGTGTTGTGCCGGGCCGTTACACACAATTTTTATGCAGGTCCCGGTCCAAATGGACGGCCCGGAATCCTGCCGACTACGCCAGATGTGAAAGGCGCTATATAGCGCCCGACCCGGCACAGACCACGCAGAGGCAACGTGTACAACAACACACAGGTTTTATTTTTCTTCAGCCGTGGGCACACGCCTTCCCCGTGTCCCACAGGCCCAACACAGTCCCAAACACAGTCCCAAACTCACAATTCACCACCACTCCTCCCAGGCAAGCTTCGTCTCCTTCTTCCTCCCAACTCTGGCTCGCCGAGTGGTGGTGGCTGGGCCCTTTTATAGCCCACCCGGAAGCATTCCAGGTGATTAACCACCTGGTCCCGATTGCACCTCCGGGTGGGGCTAAAAGCTCGTCCAGCCGGGCTGTGGGAAGCAGGCAGCTCCCCCTAGCGGCCACGCCGGCCCCAACCAAGCTGTGGAGGACTCCATCTCCCATGGAGCCCTGCGGGTGGTTGAGGAGTCACCGACGGCCAGGGAGGCTGCCACCAAGCGTCCCGGGGGAGGTATTGGACTTCCCATGGCGGCTCCCCGGAACATAAGCAGCAGAGGCGTCCCTACCGGGCATGGGACCCGGCTGTCCTTCACACTATCTATCTATCTATCTATCTATCTATCTATCTATCTATCTATCTATCTATCTATCTATCTGAATGTGGATCTGTTCACTGAACAGTTTCTTTCATTATAGGGTTGCTGGCTCAGTATTGCAGGTGTTTGTCAAGTAAGACACCAGCAGGGGTATCAGAACAGTTATTTACTTCTATAGCCCATAAAAAGGAGTTTCAGTACTGAGTACAAGAATGCAGGACATAATTAGTTCATTAAAAAGGACACATACTATAGCTCTTTTAACGAAGCACAACAGACAAGTAGTAAACACTGTGCCAAATCAAATGCCACCTCTCCAAAATTCAGCTGCACTTCTGTGCCCTCGGGCTTAGTCCATGCTAACACTAATAAATTAGAAAATACTGGTTTTGTTTGAAAAGTTTTCTATCCACATTTGCATGTTCAGATCATTTTCTTAAAGTTTGCCATCCACACTGATAAGCCAAGAAATTAGTAAATGTTGCCTATTGTGCATGTGCTGTTTATCAGTCAAGTACAAAGCTCGTTTGCAGAGCAAACCCAACATAAATTGAAATGCTAAAAAGAATGAGGAAAAAACAAAACAGATGAAGAAATACAACTGTTTTTAAAGGTTACAAATGAGTAAGGTTACCAAAACATTGGGAAATATAGAATGGTAGTCCAATCAAAATAAATGAAGGGATATATTTGAGTATTTCAAAGTGTAGTACCCATTGACAAAGTACATAGAGAATGATTATCCCTACAATAAAGATGAGATCACAAAAGGAATTATCAGAACAAACTGAAGTCGGCGCCTGATAAGAAGACAATTTAAAGTCAATGTTTTTGAAAAGCTCTGTTTTCTCCACCTACTCACTTTAGAGAGTATTTTCAAAATGATAATTTTTCATCAGTTGAAAATGCCATTTCAGTGTGAATGGGAGGCCAGAACAAATGAAAATAGATGTTACCAATAACGTGTTTTCCACGTTAGGGTGGACTGGGTCTCAGAGAGCAACTCTCCTTTTCAACAGGTGTTCCTGTGGAGCCATTAGAAATTGAGCTTGCTTTCTTCATTGTCCATACAGGAGGAGGGATTGGGGCCACCGCTACAGTATGTAGTATGTATTTAATGCATATCTAGTGTGGTAGATGGCTGGGGATCCTGCCGAGCCGGGACGCCTGGAAGGACCGGGAGAGGGACAATACCTTCCCTGGGCCATGAGAGGACAGCCGCCCCGGTCTGCATGAGGGCCACGGGAACAGAGCTTAGAAGCTCATCCCTGTTGGGGCCCATGGCCACTGCCATGGTGTGCCCGGACAACTATGGAGCCCTGGACAGCAGCACTTCCGCCACACCAGGAAGTGCTGCTGGAAGAGCATCAGGAAGCACCTGGGTCACATCTGGGTGAAGTATAAGAGAGACCGCCTCACTCCATTCAGGGAGCTGGAGTTGGGAAACAGAGGATGGAGCTTGCAAGGGGAGGAGTGGAGACGGCAGAAGGAAGTCAGAAGAGAAATAGACTGATTTGAGGGTGAATTGGGCACTATATTGTGTGTGCATTGTGTTGTGAAGAATTAAAATGTGTATGTTTTGGGACATTCTGTGTCTGCCTCTTTGTGTTCGGGTTCAAAGTCCACACTAGACAAAGAGAGATAAAAATATAATACCAAAAATACAAAATCAAAAATTATTTATGTATGTATTTATTCTTTATAATAAAATAAAATACATATTTATATAATAGGTAATATCTTTGATCGCAACAAGTACATTGGTCTGATATTGGAATATGCTGATTAGGAAAGAAAGCAGATTGTTCTTTAGTGTTAGAAATTCAGTGATAGCACAATTATTATCATTATTACTTATTTTTTGGCTGATACTTTTATCCAAGAGGACTTATAACATTTGAGATCCAATTGTTTACATTTCTTTTGTCTTTTTAGCAGGATTTGAACTCACAATCTCAGTCCAATTCTTCATTTTGTGGTTTTCAGAAGCCACATTGACTTGGTTCTAAAACAGGAAACCTATACTATAAATCACAAATGTCAAAAACTTGTACTTTACATAATTTTCTACATGGGGGCCAATATGAATTTTGGAACAGCCTTTTTAGTTTTAGGCTGAAAACTCCCCTTGTTTGTATGCATACATATTTGCATATACATATATTAATTTAGTTGCAGAGAGACAACCCACAATTCTGTTAGTTTTTATAGAACTACTTAAAATGTACTTAATAAAACAATTTAATCAAATTTACATTTCCCATTAGTCATCCCATTTGTAGTTGGTAACAGGAATTACCTAAAACAATGACTAAAGTAACAACATTAGATGCAGAAGAATATATGAAGTCAGAATGGGCATAAACATTAGTAATTGTAAAAGGGTATTTCTACATCTCTGTGCAGAGATAAAAAAAAGTCTGAATCTTGCATCTTTGGCATTTTCCCCCACCATTACCATTATTGGATGATGTAAAAGAAACTATAAAATGAACAGTTGTTGGGATGAGCGCGTCCAATCAAAAACATCCACAGTGACAAAGTCAGACCAAGAACTGAATGATGGTGATCAGAAAACACAATCAAACATTTAAAAAATAATGCGTACATTTTTACAGCTTTGTGTTTTTAAGAGGTTACTATTTTACTATTTAATTTTAACTCAGTAACATAAATGGTATAGTAAACTGGCTAATTCCACAGCCTTCCATCATAGTACAGCATATTTAAAGGAGTTTTAGCAGAATTCTTCCCAGAGTATTTTGCAACTTTCTTTTACTGTTCGCTTACTTTGTAATTTAATATAAGATCACATGTCGTGGCATCTGCTCCCTTCAGCCTGCACATCTCTGTATTTCTTGTGCGTATTTCCTGCTGGGTTTTTAACTTTTGCTCTGTGTAATTGATGGCTTCCACACTTCAGATAAATTCTTCACCCCTTTGCTGGCCGATTGTTTTTATATTTCTGCAGTGCGGCTCCTTTGTTGCTCTCATTGTTCTTTCCGAGAGCGTTAGTGGGGGCTGAGAAATGTCTCCACCAATATTTAGTAAACTCTGAAGGGCACTTTTCATTCTTATTTTGCAAGCTTGGCACATGCCTTCTGTTACTAAGTGGCCTTGCATTCAAAAGCTCCCCATCCTCTATTATTTCGCCCACTAGGTGCCCAGACTTACAGCCCTGGCAGCTGCTGAGCCTTCAAAAAGACTATAGACTTCTCTCTGCAGGTGAGCCCTCCTGCCAAAGCAATTTCCAATCAAAGGCTCTTTGAGAATTTCAATGGGAAGCTGCCTTAATATGTGCCACTGCTCAAAGTGCCTTCACAATGACCGGCCCCTCTAAATATGCAGCTCATACAGAGTGGAGCCATTCGGCTTTCTTTCTTGGAGACAGGAGCCAATGACTGGCGCAAGCTCCTCTCGTTCAGGGGCAGAACATTTTCTTTGCAATTATCATATGAGCTGTTACACATTACTCATAAGGTGTGGTGCTCTCTCAAAGGCCTTTTCTGTTTTCTCAAAGCTGCTGGCAAGCTGGGATATCTATTCATTTGGTTACTTAAGTATAATTGCTCTCTTTGAAGCCTCAGAGAGGCAAATAATTTGCTTTGCCCTCAGGCAGTAATGGCGACATACCCAGCGACCCCCCCTCAAGCCTGTAGCAGTCAGACAACCCCTCAAAGGGCAGCTACCATACAGAGAAGAAATAATACAGCAAGGGCTGCTCAATTTCACCTTCTTTTCATCCAGTCCTTTTTAACTTTTATTAACAACAGCTTTCTTTGCTGTAGTGAGCACTTGAAATGGCAAAAAGACCACTTAAGGTGCGGCTACATTTCCTTAACACCAACAGGGTGAGAAGAGGGCATCAAAGGGCTTAACTCAAACAAGACCACAACCTCCGCTCACCAGAAAGATGGCGTCAATGCTGTGCTTTGCTTTGGTCTGACTTCAGTAGGAAAGGCACTTTGAACTGACCTGTCGTAAACAGGAAAGCTGAAATTTAGTAAGCTTTCAATAGTTTTATTTTGCTTGACGGCGCTTGGTGGTACAGTGGTTAGCTTTGCTTTATCTTAGTTGCTGCCTACATGGGGTTTATATATTCATTCTACAACTTCATTGGGTTTTATCTCCAGAGATCTGTGACAGGTTAATTCGCCCACAATGAATGAGTGTGTTTGTGTGATGATTTGGCCTACAATCCATGGTTGGTTCTTGCCCTCTAACCAATAACTTTACAATGGGCTTTGGCCTTCCACCACTTTTATTTGGAAAAAAGCATTGTGTTATCTAGGGGACACTTTTGAATAGTCCTGAAAACCACCACAAATTAGGCAAAAGTATAAAGGAAAAATAGATTTTGCAAAAGCAGGAGAAAACACAGACATACAAAGGAAAACACAAACCAATAAATGTTAAAACCACAGTGGGACTTCCTATGCAATTGGTGGACTCTCACTGCCAAGTGGGGTGGGTGATCCAGTTTTCCACACGTATAAAGTGTCCCTCCCTTCCTACCACTCTCCAAATCCCAGACTCCTTCTCTTTCAGAATGACCTTTCTTCATCCCATCAGTCAAACCATACCTCTGACCCCACTTGTGATTCCAAATTCACCGGACTGGTGGGTCTGGAGGTGGTTTTACCCCAGGAACTACTTTGAAAGTTTTGAATGCTGTGCAGAAACTCTAAGGCCATACGTCTGTAGCTCCCTCTGCTGGACCCAGGTGTTCTTGCACTCCTGAGTCCCAACTAACAGTTAAAAGGACAGACACCCCCCAGGGAGTCCACTTTTTCCACTCTCCTGTAGGGAACTACGAACATTTTCAAATGCCTAATGCTGTCATGTGTGGATCATCAAGCTCCAGATCATTTTTCCCCCTTACTCCCTTGAGGGAATAATTGCTTGGAACCTCAGTAATATTGATGCTTCTAGTGTCACCTGTCAATACAGTAACAACTTTAACTGCCTATTTTTCAGGACCTTGCAGGGTCCTGTGAGAGAGTTCTACAGTATAATGCCCTTTGTTTTCACAATCCTTCTTACGGTTGCAACAGGTTTATACAATGAATATAGTAGCTTTTTGCAATCTTTTGTAGACTGAATGATGACATTTTTTTTAGTCCATCTACCCATTTGTACTCTTTTTTCCATGTCAGGACTGTTCAGAATGGAGGCTCATCCTAGCAGAATAGGATGTGTGATGAAAACCTATAGTATCCAGGCAAAAATAAGGAGAACATGTAAACTCCACACTTCCCCAACATCTGAGTAGAATCAAATGCAGGACTCATCAGCCTCCAGACAATGGTACTAACCACTGTGCCACTGTGTTCTACCAAATGCTGTAAATTAACCATAAAAAATAACCAAATGATTTTGATAAACTATTTCTAAACACTGCAGCTATATACAGCTACCCACCAAAGATACGTAACTGTCACTTGTACACTGCTGTGCCTTTCCAGTCTACGCCATAAGGCATAGGAATTTAAAAAGTCACTCTGGTAAACAGCTTGTCCCCAAATGAACCTTGCCTTCGTGCAAAGATTTTGAGTAAATAGCAGTAGACTTTCCATTAATGTAAGGAAATTGGATAATTATGTGATGTGTCTGTGCTCACGAACTCTAGGCAAGTACAAGTTCCCATGATATACTGTGTGTCAAATATGCACATTGAACTACTCTTTGTACTACTACTGGGAGTTCTGACATATTACCAAAAAATAAGTTGGAGTTAATAAAATAAATCTAAGGAAAACCTGCATTAGGATTGAAGTGTGCAGTTCAAGCTAGGATGCCAAAGGCTTTTTACAAGACAGCCATTTCTCTTCTATCCCTTTTAGACAACGGGTTCATAGGAATCTTTGAGAATCCTGATTTTTCACCAGCTGGTTCAGTTACATTAATTGTTTTGAAATATACAGAGCAACCTAAACAAACAGCTTTTGAGCTTATGAAAAGCAATATTCCAGAATATATGACTATGCTGTGTATTCAATAAAATGTATTATGGTATAGTGTTATTCAGTGAGTAAAGGCCTAGCAGACATATACATATTATACAATAATAACAACAACAAAACTTTTATTTATATTGAACATTTTTATTCAAAAGTATGAAGCTTATTCTTGTCTCTCAAAAAACATATAATTTATTTCTCAAAAATATTACATTTTTTAAAAATATTATTCTATTATTTCACAGAGATACTGCCTGCTGCTGCCATTATCATCGTGCTTGCACATGTTTCAGTAGTCTGGTGACAACTATTGATTAATCACATGTGTAAGCTTGCAATCAAGTGACAAGATATGAACAAAAGTTACAGGTACTGTATACATTTAGTTTAGATCAGGTTAAAGTTCAGTAAGTATAGTCAGTCAGTCATTTTCCAACCCACTATATCATAACACAGGGTAATGGGGGTCTGCAGGAGCCAATCCCAGCCAGCACAGGGTGCAAGGCAGGAACAAATCCCGGGTAGGGCCCCAGCCCACCACAGGGCGCGCACACACACACACACACACACACCAAGCACACACTAGGGACAAAATAGGATCACCAATGCACCTAACCTGCATGTCTTTGGACCGTGGGAGGAAACCGGAGCAACCGGAGGAATCCCACACAGACATGAAGAGAACATGCAAACTCCACAAAGGGAGGACCCAGGAATCGAACCCAGGTCTGCGCCACCATATCACCCTAGTAAGTATAGTGCATTTGTTATATTTTATAGGCAGAGTGGTGGTGCACAGCTGTCATTCTTGCCTCACGGTGCCATTTTGAATATTTTCCCCATGAGTTTGTGGATTGATTGGTATTGATTGGCATCCAGCCCCTTTCCATCTTCATCTTAAGGCCACAAAGATCTGAGTAAAGAACATTGACTTCTGTACCTCCAAATGACACAGTTTCAAAATATCCATTTGCAAACAGCTGGATTAAAACTTAACAGATACTTTAAATATAGGTTTCTGTTACTGGATTGCATGCAGCATACTTTTTTCATGATTGGCTGTGTGAAAAGGTTCTGCAAAGGAGCGGGATACCGTCCGTCTTGCGTGATAATCACTGGCTCCATGTGATCCTGAACTGGGCAGAAAAAATTTACTCCTCAACACATTCAGGATTAAATATATACAGTACCTATGACTTTTGTTCAGATCTTGTCACTTGATTGCACTCTATGCATGTGCCAAACCTCTGTAGCTGTCACTAGATGACTGGAGCATGTGTATGCACAATGTTACCAGCCGCAGCAGGCAATATCTTTGCGAAATAGTGGATGGACTAACCTTCTGTAGAAAAAAGAAGATAATACAATAAAATGAAAATTGACAATTACAAAAATAACTAAAATGTAAAAATTGAACTGTAACAACAAATTATATATATCTTATGTGCAGATTATATATATAAACATAAAAAACACAAACACGAAAACTGAAATTAATTTCTTAAATATGAAATAAGGCACAACATAAGATACACAATGTCCTCAAATCTGCTTGACTCAACTCACTGTTGTGATTGCCTGCAGTCCACTATGGCATAACCTGGAGTTAAACCAACCTGTTGTAGGTGACTTGACCATCAGGACATGGAAAGAGAAAATGTTAAAGAAACGCGGCTGCTCAAATCGTTGAATGGATTATTTCTGAGGTGGACATTTCTAACTATATTGCACATTTACAAATTGGTTTTTAAGTGTTGAAATCTTTATAGTTGTTTGTGATGAAAAGCCTGTAGGCTCAAGTTGGAAGCTATTGTAGCTTAAATATATCAGATAGAGGATTTAAATAATTGTAATGTCATTGATAACGTGAACTGTGCAAAGTAATCTGCTGTTCCCATTTGTTACTGATTTAGAATTTGAAGTGATTCAGACGCCAGCCCTGGATAGTGCTTCAGTTCAACTCAAGGAAGATAGTTTAGAGTCAGCAGTTAATCCAACAAGCATGGGATATGACAAAAACTGGAATGTGATGATTCAGACTGTCTCAATACTTAAAGGCTGCTTCAGTGAATTATTTGAACCCAGAACTGCTGACAATGTACCCAAGGATTAGCTGGGCTAATGAGAACTTATACAGTCATCATGGGGTTGGTAAAAAGTGTCTAGTGCTTTTATTGAAACCAAACAATAAAGTGTCCAAAAGTGCAATGTAAGTTCTTCAATACAATAAATAATCCATAAAACGATGTGAAAAACGGAGGTTAAAATATTCAATAAATAAATCCAACATAAAATTGGGTTTTGGTTTCTACGGCTCGCCCCTTTGAATTAGTAGGACACCTCCTGAACCCCACTCAGATCTTCCTCAGCCAGTCCTTTGGCATCTAATGGGAAACACTGTACAACTGGAACTCTCCTACTCTCCCTACATTGCTCAACAGGAGTGCCTCTTTCCCAGTCCATTCTCGAGGATAGGCCTGGAGCTTTTATCCCCAGGGTATACTCCCACCTGCCTCCTTTTCTCCCAGCATGGGCTTCTTGTCATCCTCCCTGTCGTTCTCTCTTAACCTCCATTCCTTCTTTTCCTTTCATTTTCTTGTTCACCCACTTCTGTCATGCAGGCTCCCCTTATAGCCCCAGTTGGGTACAGGTATTGTCCTCCACCCACACTGAGGTGTGAATGAAGCACTTAAATGACCTGCTTGCATTTGCACATGAATGCGCGATCAGCCAAGCACCCCAGTCAACCTCAGAGTGGCATGTGCATGCTCACATATGAACCTGCACCCAACTGGAGCCTGCATGCTCCAGGACTCCTGATTAATTAAAATCGTGTTTTGCCATGGACCTTTTATCACACCCCCCCCCCCCACACCCTCCACACAGACGAGGCTTCAAACCCAGGGCATTGGATTGATTAGGCGGCAGCCATAATTACTATACCATTGTGAATAAAGTCATGGTAATGAAGGAGAGGTAAACAAAAAAACTCTAGTAAAACAGATTCCTGGAGAAAATAAACCTTTTGGGGTGGTGACGGATTATTCAAAGTCATTTACAACAGACAAAAGCACAGTGTTGCCAACTTAAGGCAATTGGTTATCCTCTCCCTTCTAAAAATACACTATCATAAAGACACATACTCAAATCCAAAATCATCTAAAATAAATTCCTGTTAACCTCTATTAAAACTAATATCAGCTGACTTTATTCTTTCTGCTCTCCCAAAACTCTTGGTGTGTACATTTGCGGAATATAATTTTAGTTGTGCATCTCTCTGGAACTTTCCCACACATCAGATGTACTGCTGAGGCTGAATGCTTATCTTTTCACTCTCACTCCCACAAGCTGTCTGAATTAACTCTCTAAACAAACCTTCACTTAATGCTAACTAAAGTTGGAAATTTCGATTTCACTTCAACAGTTAAATATTCTGTCAATTTTACAGTCTTGACTTGTATTACAGGTTTAATTTTTTTTATACTCACAACTGTATTATTTTAATACCTTATTGTAATCTTGTATGCACTGTAAAGCACCATTGAAGGGTGCATGCTCTTTACAGTGTTATGCAAACTCAATAAACTGGACTTAAATAGGTTAAAAGTGGATAAATGGATGAAATTAACTGATGCATATCCATTCAAGCAATCTTAGGACAAGAGGCACAACATAACAGTGTAATACATTATAGGAGTCAGGAAGGCTGCCTCCTCCGAGTAAGTGGAAATATGGCATAAGCAGCAGGAAGGGGACTGAAAAACAGAATCAAAAATGTACAAAAACCATGCAATGGTACCAATTATTCTGAGCCAAGATGATGAGGAAGTGCCTCGGCCAAAGTTTTCCATTTTGTGTGGGATATTGGCACAATGGCATTGCAAAATCAGCATAATACAGTATATTCTGGGACAGCACAAAGGTTTATGGAGGCATTGCTAGCGGCCAAGAAATGTTTTATTATATACACTGTGAAAATTTATTTAAAAATGCCACTGCATAATGAAACATAAAGCCCCTTAATTATTATCCAAAAACTAGGCCTCCACCAAGAAGCCTTATTTTGGAAGCCAGAAGTGGTCCTCTATAAATTTAAAGGATTTTATGCATTTTTGCACAATTTTTCTTAATAGGATCCATTTTTTTTTTCTCATGAAGTAAATACTGATAGTAAACCTCCATCCATCCATTTTCCAACCTGCTGAATCCAAACACACGGTCACGGAGGTCTACTGGAGCCAATCCCAGCCAACACAGAGCACAAGGCAGAAACCAATCCTGGGCAGGGTGCCAACCCAATACTGATAGTAATATAGTTTTATTTTTGATAGTCAGACAGTTACTAACTAGGCATTTGAAATGTTGTTGTATTTCCTTTTTGCAACCTCTAAGGTCTGTCACGTGATATTCACCCTCTTTTTTTTAACACTTCATGACAATGGGGGACCCCAGATGGAGTCTAAAAGTTCCAGTATAATCGGATGAGGTTATTTCTGTTTCATTGCTAATCAGAGTAAATGAAGGAAAAATGAATAAGGAGGCTACTCACTTTTAGTCTGTTTCTTAGTTGTGTTCAAGTATGATTGCAGAGTGGCACAGTGGCTGCTTATTCTACCTGAGAGGGGTTCTGCTCTAATTCTGGTAACTAATTGGTGTCTCTAAAATGGCCAAGTTTAAGTGGGTGTATATGTGTGCTCAGTGGGAGACAAGAATCCCAACCAAGGTTGGCTTCTGCCTATTGCTCAGAATAGAGTGTGACAGTCCACAAAAGGATTCAGGAAGCATTCAGACCACTTCACTTTTTATAAATTTTGATATGTTGTAGTCTTGTGCTAAAATCCTCACCCTATATCAAGCAACACTAAATACCCAATAATGACAAAGTTAAAAATGGATTTTTAGATTATTTTCTAAATGCCATAAAAATAATTAAAAAACGAAATATCATATTTACACATGTATTCAAATAATTTACTAAAACACTTGAAATTTGGCCCAAGTGCAGCCAATTCAATCGATCATTGCTGATATGTTTCTACACCTTGTTTGGAGTCCAATTGAGGACAATTGATTTGATTGGATGTGATTAGAAAAGGCACACACCTGTCAATATAAGGTCCATATTTCACAATGTATATCAGAACAAAAATCAAGCCATTAGTCCACAGAAATTGCCTGCAGAAGATTGTGTTGAGTCACAGATCTGGGAGAAGTGGCAAAAAAATTCCTGCACCACTGAAAGTACCCAAGAGCACAGTTAATGGAAGAAGTATGAAGAACAATTAAATGAGAAGGGCCACGGTAAGAAAGGTGACCAAGAACCCACTGATCACTGTGCCTGAACTCCAAAGAACCTGTGTGGGCATGAGAGAAACTTTCAGAATGACAACTACAACACTTCACTGTTCTGGGCTTTATGACAGAGTGGCCAGGCAGAAGTCTGTCCTCCTTAAAAGACACGCGAGAAACAAATTTGTTTTGGTCTGATGAAAGCAAGATTACGCTGAGGCAGTACTCATCACCTATTTAATACCATTCCATCAGTAAAGCATGGTGGCGGCAGTATCATGCTCTAGGGTTGATTTGCAATGTCAGTGACTGGGAGACTAGTCAGAGTTTGGTGAAATCTGAACAGAGCAAAGTACAGAGATATCCTTAATGAAAATCTGTTCCAGAGTGCTCTGGATCTCAGACTGGGCCAAAATTTCAACTACCAACAAGACAAGGACCCTAAACACAAAGCAAGGACAACACAGGAGTTATGGTATGTCCTTGAGTTGCCTAGCCCAAGCTCAGAATTGAACCCAATCAGCCATGTCTGGAAAGCCCTGAAAACAGCTGTCCATCAATGGTCACCATCCAGCCTGCCTGAACTTGAAAAGATCTGCAGAGAAGATTTGCAAAAAATCCACAAATTCAGATGTGTGAAACTTGACACATCATACCCAACCAAGAAGACCCCAGTTTGTAATCTTCGCCAAAGGTGCTTCAGCAAAGTACTGAGTAAAGGGTTTAAATACTTGTGTCAATGTAGTATTTCAATTTTTATTTATTTTAATACATTTGTGAAAACTTCCAAAATCCCATGAATTGAAATGAATTGAAATTATTTTGGCGTAAAGCTTGCAATATAACAAAATGTTTAAAAAGTGAAGGGTTCTGAATACTTTCTGAATCCACTATATGTTGGAAAAAAGATTTTTAAAAAATGGATGGAGGAGTTTATTTATTGAGCTTTGAAAACTCAATACAACACCAAATAAAATGCCACTTAATTTAAAGGAGCTCTGCTGCTTACAAGACACAGGAGGGTATATGTATACATAAAACACTTATTTTCAACTTATTTACATGTTAGAAATCCATTCATTCTTTCATCCATGCATCTATTTGCTGAAAACAATTAAACAATTTACTGTATAAAATCAGTATATTGATATATAACTATAACAGCATGTTGAGGCTCTTTCTGAGTTTTTTCTATGATTTGGCATGGTTTTCCATTGTTTTTGCAAATTTTCTTTTTGCTATTGGGATGATGGATTTCTCCAAATTGCCCCAGTGTCCACCTATGTGGCTGTGCTGGAGCATGTCACATGAAGGAGTGTTCTACCACCCTAAGCGGGACATTGATGTGTGCTGCTGAAGGGGCCGCACAAATTCAAACTTGAGGAATGAGGTAAAATATGAAGACATGTATGGATTGTCATAAGAGAGATGAATAATCATCAAAGAGTGGTGGTAACCAAAGTAATCACAAAATTGAAGGATTGTCAGTCCGATCGTGAATTCTTGGTTCTTCTTCATGGGAGGGATCTGTCCTCTGAGGCAGCAGATTCTAAAATGAACTCCAAGATTAGGTTGTCTTCTCTTTATAAATATGAGGAACTGAAAGCGGTGGAAGCTTCCTCTTCCACCCTTCGAAAACGAGGAAAGGAAATTTGTGACTGTGTCACCGCTTTATTATTCTCCGTCATGTTTACCTTTTCAGAGGCAGTGAGGTGCACACCATTCTTACATGCAGTATGTCACAGAATAAAATCATATTATTAAATGTTAACTTTTCTGAAAGCTTTTTAATTTTTACTTATGGACATTAGAAGGCAAAATTTAATTTTCTGTAACAGTCTAGTTTTAACACAGTAGTTAAGAGACAGGTTACTGATCTCACACATTCTAATGCAATTCTTGGCCGTGCCTTAGCCTAACCCAATCAGCATGCATTCACTTTCTTATTAGTTTTCTATCATTATTTATGTTTTCTTTTTAATGAATATTCATGTATGTATAAATATCTAAGGTGCCACTGTTGTTCAACTGTGAGCTATAAAGGTGAAGATTTGAATCCCAGGCTAGTCATGCCTTCATTTAGTTTCAACATTCTCTTTGTGTCTGTGCTGTTTTTAAGTTTTCTAGTTTTCTCCCAAACCTTCAAAGATGGGATTGGTTTAGTGTTGGTGAAGGGATTTTTCCTTTTTGCATCATTTCAGAGATATTTTTTCATTAGGTGTTTCATTAGGATGATTGTTAGTATATATCTGTATTTGGTTTATTGGGATCAATAAACATTGACCTTAAAACAAAGGAAATCATGTTAGATCAATGGAGACTCTAAACTGACCACAATCTGATGTGTCACAGTGTATACCCTGCAGTTGATTTGCACCAAACACAGGGCTGATGTTATTTTTCTAATTGTGCTGTGTTTTACTGAAAAATGTCGTGAGGGTTTTCTTTCTTTAATTTTAGTTTGCTTGAAAGTGTGTACAATAGGAAACTATATAAAAATAAAACTGAAACTAAAGAGAAAAGTGAACAAAGTGAAAAGGGTGTGATGTAATGTTGGTCAAAACTATAAGAGATCCTTTGATTAGCTGCACACTTATGTGTTTTTTTTGTTAATCTTGAATCAATCCTGACATTTGGCTCACAAAGAATTTGATGCCCTGGAAAATACAACAACATCACTTTAGTTAAAATGTATTTTGTGAATTGAAAAGCCTGTATTGATGGTGCAGTAGATAGTGCTGCTGCTTCACGACTTCAGAGTCCTTTGCTTGATACCGGGGCCCAGTCATTATCTATGTGGAGTTTGCTCTGAGTACACCATCTTTTTCTCTCACATCTCAAAGAAGTGCAAATCTAAATTGGTCCCATATGAGTGAATGTCATTGTGTGTATGAGTGTGCCCTGGGATGAACTGCTACAATATCCAATTGGCTCCAACTTTGTGCTCATTGGTACTGATACATGTGACTAGAAGTGTACACCATTTATTCATTAATTATTTCAACATATAGGGTCGTGTTGGATCAGAATCTACTCAGACATCTTTGGTTGCAAGGCAGTAACCACTTGTTCCCAGGCACATCCACACTCATTCACACCAGTGTTAACCATCAACCTAATCTGTATATCTTTGGGATGGGGGATGAAATTGGCTTATCAGCAGAAAACGTTTAAAAATACACAAAGAATATGTAAACTCCATTCAGTCTGAAGCTGTGGAAGATTTGGGCCCAGTTAGGAAAAAAATGTCATAGGATTGATACAGAATCATCAAGTAAGTGAGTGTCAAGGAGAAATAACAATAAAGGGTTCATTAATAGACTCCCTTTATCCTTGAATGAATCACTGACATTTTAATAAGAATATCTACTTTTTTAATGTTATACTTGCTTTAACTGCAAAACCTATGTTTTCAAGCTAAGTCATAGGCAAAGATTGATTTTAGTTACAACAAAGGTGTATCCTGGTTCTTTTTGTGTGTACATTTTTAAGCAAACTGTTTTACATTGGTTCACCTTTGTATTTTTAGTACAGGCTAACTAAATTAAAGGGAGAGAATTTACAAATCAGAATTCCATGCCAGCTCCAAGATGCTATTTTTTTCTTTAAAGCAAACAAACACATGATGCCTTTCTTTGTAAAGAACGTAACCACAGAGTGATTGCTTTGCTTGATTATATAAATTGATGTGAAATTGACTTTTTGCCTCCATTCATGTGATGCATGAAGAATTGTAAATGGCCTTAAGAGCACATAAATCAGAAGGACTCAGGGTTGAGGGCAATAATCATACTAAGTTGTCTTCCATTCTGGTAGACAGAAGACTTTACTGCAAAATGTAACCCAAAACAGTCACATGTTTGGTGCTCTGCTAAGAAATAATAATAAAAAACTTATTGCAACCCCTTCCAAAAACCAAATATGCTGATACTAAAAATTACACAATAGCGAGATTATAACAGAACAGGAAAACACACCCACGCACATATATAGATACATGTAAATAGCAGGGTTAGAGTTATCAGAATGTTGTAATGTTACGGTGACCTTAATTAGCTTAATTGCCACGTGCAACAGACATGTGGAACTAATTAGCATTAAAGTAATTCCCGGAGGGCTGACAAAGGAATAGCTAGGAAGCAGAGAGAAGAAAAGTGAAGTAAGTGATAAAGTGGCTACGAGTTATCTGGATGCATCTAGGGGTCCCTCTACAGTTTGCGTTATCAAACAATGCACTTCCAAAGTGTATATATAATAGATACCCCAGAGGATGGTTGGGTGTCCCACCCAGCATGTGGGTGGAACCCTTACCTGGGCAGGTATAATGGAAGGATGGACTACATGGGGGCAATACTCTGTCAAGATGCATTATGATCCCCGTCCAGGGTGGGTTGCCTGAAGAGTGCAAGACCTGGGAGGAGAGCATGACAGGGAGCAGTTCATACTCTACTATAATAGGTGGCAGTTTCCCTCATATAGAATCCCAGTTTGGACACCCACAGGGCTACATGGGAGTTGGAGTCTGGAGGAGCACCCTATGGAGACTCCTGGCAGACAACAGAGGGCTCTGCCAGGGGTGGAACTCCCTGGCTTTCTGATAACCTGGAAGTGCTTCCAACTGACTACATCTCATCACTAGAAGTACCCCCAGTCCACAGTAAAAGGAATTGTGCTGCCTTGCCCATGAGTCAGTCATGGGAGGATGGAAGGCAACACTTGAGTGGAAGAGAGCAGTGCTGTAGAGAGGGGAGAGGAGGAGAAAGAGAGAAAAGACAACTTGTTTTGGGGCTTGTGTATATAAGGTAATTGTAATAAAACATCCTTTATTTGAACCTTGGACTGTTTGGGTATCTTCTTGTCTGGGGCTCACTGATGCCCTCTGTCCTTTACAGTTTACATATATCTATCTATCTATCTATATAGTGAAATGATTGAACAGACACAGAAAGAGATTTGGGTGCAGCCACCTGTATACTTGAATCAGGCTGCCAATTGGTTCCAAATGACGTCTCATCATACTTCAGTCCAACAGCAGAATGACAGCAATATGCAAACATGGCAGATTTAAAGCTGGGCAGGGGAAGTGATGTCATCGGGCCTGGAACCGGAAGTGTTGCTGTCGGGCCTGTAACCAGAAGTGATGTCCTCCAGTCCAGGCAAAATTTCCCATGGTTGGTCTACCAATGAAAAGAGGAAGGATTAGTGCACTCTGCCACCCCCGGTCTGGCATGGAATTATCCCTTTGTGAGTCTTTCAGCGGCCTCCCATGTGCACGTGTGTGACAATATATATATTATACAGTATTACATATATATGCATACATTCCCTGTGAAGACCCAGTGGAATGGCTTGTTCTCTGCCTCCTTGTGTGCAATGCACTTCAGCGTGGGTCACCATAGAACTGAACCCCATAGTTTTGATGGAGAACCTTTCCCCTATTTACTAGTGAATGGCTCCACATGGCTGGGAGTAATGGTTTCGAGCCAAAGTGAGCCTGTTTTTCATAAATGATCCACATCCAGATTTGGGAAATGTTGGTTCACACAATGATTTTATAATGCAAGTGAGTATAGCCTTAACAATCTATGGAATGCAAATCCTGACATTACTGTGCCAAGGGCAGGGAGGATGTGGTTGAAGTTTCTAGTGGTGGTTTTACCCTTTAAGTAAAATAAATCTGCTTTTAAATAAATACCATACCCATTTAAAAAATGGCAACTTTTAGCCATTCCCAAGCTCCTCTAATGGCTCAGAACCTGCAGATTATGAATGGCTGGATTAGTGTAAATAGGACATGTATGTATAAAACCGATGTTAATAAAAAAAATTCAGCTTCCCTTTTGACACACTGATTCAAAGGACAGTCAAAAATTGCAGTTAAATGTTGCTGCTGTATATATGGAGACATTTCCTTTCTAAGAAAAAAGCTTAAGACGAACATTCACAATGTCATTGCAACAGCTTGCCAGTTCTGAAATGCTTAATTATTTGCTTTATGGCCATATGTGGCAAACATGTATTATAATAAACTGTGTTCACATATTTGCGTTGTGTACACAGGGCCTAAGGAGAGAACACATTACAAATAAAGCATTTGAAAATAACAGCAAGACGCCATTTAGTCAATTGCACAGCTCTAATATATTATTGACTTGAGAGACTGTCCAGTCGCTTTTTTTTTAATGTGTCTCTTTTAAATAGTGGAATGAATGAAGGACTGTGCCACCATGTAGCTGCAAAAAAATCTGAAAATGTAAAACAAATGTTCAAGACACAATATTTTTGCAGTTTAATCACATAACAAACAACAGTTTTTATTTTTATTTATTTTAGAATGTATTTAGTTTACCTCTCTCCTCAGGATTCCCATTAAAGAATATGAATTAAAATGTAAGCAGAACCCACCAAGTGCCCTCATTGTCTAGTGATCTCCAGACCCATTTAGTGCTATATATGAATTTCAAGCTACAGCAATAAAACACAATAAAAAGTATTCTTATGAATGATCAACAATACAAAATCATTCTTGCTCAGACAGTTACAGTTTTTTTTAATTGACTAGAGTAGAGATGCAGTTTCAGTTGCATGAATCTGAAAGATTGGTGTGAGTATAAACAACAAAGCAACCAGCCTTTGGAAATTATTGGCAATTGAAAACAAGACTCAAAACTGGACCCTCGTCTGAAATGAAGAGTACAGTGGCTGTTATAACTTTCAGTGTGGTGAACACACAATAAAGCAGCTGAGAGACAGAAGACACAGACATTGTTCCAGAATGTAGAATCAAATTTGTAGATGGCAGGTGTCCATTACAACATACTGTATTTTCTAGTTTCTTGTTTCTTAATCAGTATTGTGGCATGAAACAAATGCATAGATGCTTGCTTAAGTTTTCTTCGCAGAAGAAACTGGAAACTTCTGCATTATTTTAAAAATCACATACAGATGATTTTTCAAAACAGTAGTGTTTTTAATGCAACTTTTTGTGTTTCTCTTTTCTTTCATCATATCTCTTATCTTGTATCTTAATATTTGTGAAATCTTGTGTTGATGCAATTTATATTCACCACTTTCAGGATTAACAGACTGGTCCTTCTGATTGGTTTCTGTTTAACTGTCTGTTTTTAAAAGATTTTTATATGTAAATGTTGGGAGATGTTATGCATAATATAGTGAAAGCATTACAAAGACCATTATGTAATAAGATAATTTGGGTTGAACTGCTTAATTAGATATTTTACAGCTTATTCCGATATATATTTGTTTGAACATACTGTACCACTGAAAGGACTAGGGAAGAGATGAAAGTGTGTTGTTATTTCACTGTGTCTCTTTATGTCATCTCTATATATATATAAAATCCAACGTCTGTTTGACTGTCTGACTTTCTGTCTGTCTGCCTTTCATGAGAGAACTACTTAATGGATTTAGATCGGGTTTTTTTTCTGTACTTTGCCTGAACATTCTGGTTGATTTTACAACTTCTCTCATCGCGCTAAGAATCACAGTTCGCTTGCAGAAACGATATATTTACGCTAATCCAAGACAGAGGCTGCAGTCCACGGAGAGGAGGAAGCGTGACGTCTGGAGTAGGAAGCCGGGCAGGGCCCTCCTCACTGTCCTGTTTAACTAATACGTGGGCGGAGCCACGGGGACGGCTAGTTCTTTATATTAAACAAATAATAAAGTGTTTGAGTCACTTTGTAGACAGAACTGAACAGCTTTGAAGTACCATAGTTGCTTAATCACTATTTTTTATGTAATTCATCTTCAGTGCTCGTGGGCACATCACCCTGGTAAACTCAATTCCCTTTTGGTGATATGGTGGTTCAGTGGATAGTGCTGCTGCATCCCAGCCCCACGGGAATGTGTTCGAATTTATGCAGAGTTTTCACATTCTTCATGTGTTCTTGTAGGTTTTCCTCCAGGTTTTCACTCAACATTCACGAGAAGTGCATATTGGGTTAACTGCTACCTTCAAATTAGCTCTGGTTTGAGTATGTCATGTGATGGACTGGCACCCTGTGCTGAAATAGACACCATTGGGCACGCAATGCATCTGGATTGCTCTTATACCCCTTACCCTAGACAAAATTAAGCAAGTTCCAAAAATTGGTAAAACTAGACAGCTGCCTTGTGTAAATCAACATCATGTTCAACTTTGAAAAATTTCTGATTGTGAAATACCACCAAATACTGCTGTTGAATTTCATGTACTAGAGTCTAATAAACATTATATAATTTTTAAGGTTTAATGCTGAAAAGGTCTTGCTTCCTACTGGATGAGTCCTGGAACCTTAGGAATTAATCCTGTAATGCTTCTCCAAAGTTAATACAATTTTGACAAGGTAATGGCATTCTTTAATTAATTGGTTATTTAAATGACAGAACAGTAAGCCATGACAACAAGAGGATAGCTATGTGCACATTACAACAGAACATGGGACTACAGGTAAGTTGTGTAGAGATAATTGTGAGTTTTAGAAATTGAAAGCTGTGAGACTCTGTGGTATGATGCTTATAGGGTGGTCCAGATCTAATTATGCAATTTTCATTACGCTATAACTTATTAAGTTTACTATATAGAAAATCACCCGAAAAAAACCAGACCATCGAGAAGTATGCAGACTAACGACATGAAGAATCATCTTTGTGCTGAACTGGAATCATCCCTGCATAAATCAAAGTCATCCAGATCATCTGGATCTGCATAATTAGATCTGGACCACCCTGTATTGCTGCTGTTTTATGTGTTCAGAGGCTAACCCTGGTCATCATATTTATGGTAGCAAACGTATCCTCTTTATTATAGTATGTTTGTATATGAGAGTAAACTGTGAGAAATGTGAATCTAAATTCAATTTGTTCTTGTATAGAACTCGTCTGGACCAGAGTGTTTACCTACAGCATATCTACAGCTAAAATATGGTGACATGTAAATTACTAACATCATTTATATATGTAAACAAACAGTAAAACAAAAATAAATCTCAATGATTAACACAACCAAATCACAGCATTAGAAAGTATTAACATAATAATTGAGATTTAGCCAGTTGACAATGCAGGAGAGATAAAACAATCCAGTTTTGGCTCCTGTCATGTATCCAACAGTCATCCAGCCCTCCTGAAGCTTGTAATGCAAAAAAGCACATTCAGAAAATGAAGAAATGTAAAGAAAGTGAAAATCAATCACAGCATAGGATGCGTATAAATGATGAAAATGTATGTTCCATGTCTCCTCGTTGGTTTTTATGCACAACTTATCATCTCGTTTCCATAACTTCAAAACTTTCAAAATACACAGCACAAGTGTTTTGTGATTATGAGTTTCTCTTTAATTCATGCAACGTATGTATCTCCTAGTAAAGAGTCATATTGTATTTCTCTTGTGTCTCCTTACTGGCGCCATAGTGCAGGTGGTAATTAAAGAAAGTTAAAGGAAAATAAAACAAAAGAGTCAAGTCTCCAAAAAAACGGGCAGTAAAATATTACAGTACGTTAACTGAAAAAGTGTGCCGTTTTTAAATATACTACATTTTCAAAGTTTAACTTAAAAAGCACTTCATACAGGACTAAGCATTAAGATACTTGGCCTGGTTATCATATATTACAGCATTATCAAAAGAGATAGAATAACTGTTTAGAATTCTACCAATGATGAGATCAAAAGCCAGATCGACAGTTTTTTGGTCTTGCGATGATGAAGGAAAGGAAATTCAGAGTGAAGTGAGTACCAGCATGAAATTAAAAGAGAGAATAGGACATAAAAGATGGCATGCTGTTCAGGCAATTGAGAAGATCAACATTAGTGTTACAATGCAAACTTTGCATTTTACTCAGGCCTAATTAATTCCTTTTGGTACACTTTTTCTTTACAAAACAAAACTTTTAGTTTAATACAGTACATAAATATTCATTGTCACATCAATTTGGTGTTCAGTGCAAACCATTTTACTTATTGGTGGCTCTCCACAGAATTATATTTAGCTGATGTTTCTTTTGAACCTAATGTAGAAACCAATAGTGCAGAGTACAAATGTTTCTTTGGAATTTGCACATTCTCCCCATATTGTCTGTAGTTTTTTTTTAATACAAAATAGGGTCATAAAGTGCTAGAGCTAGGACTTAAATCAGCAGCATAACTGCTAAAGCAGGTTGTCTTTTGTTTAGCATTACCAATTGGCCTAACACGCTTGGCTTTACCAAGCAGGTAAAAAACAGAATGCCCACAGACAAGCAACACATACATAGGAAGAATGTACAAACATTTATACACAAAATGGCCAGGTCAGAAATATAACTTGGGTCCCGTGAGCTTTGATAGAGAACTGATAGCCACTGCATCACTGTGCTATCTGAAAAAATGAACTGCATCAAGTAAACAGAACTTTGTACTTGCAAACACTCTCAGACTAGTTAGGATCTCTCTGTAAAAATAATGCATTACCAAAGTTGTTTCTGACTAGTAAAGATGCATTTAAAAAAAAAAACTGAGCCTTCATATTTTATTAAATTGTACTACACTGTAACACACCAGCCAGTGCCCACAAATAGGAACGACAAAGTCAAATCAGCCATACTGTAAGAGCAGCAGCCTTGGCTTTAGATCAGACTCTTTCCTGGCACCACTACAGCTAATGTCTGCTAATTTGATTTGCTTATCTACCTTCTGGCATTGTATATCAAAATAGACACTTTTTTAAGGCTTTAAATCATTTCATGTGTTTTCTCTAGTTCTTATAAACACTGCAAGCACGCCAGCCAAAATATCCTTCCGTATTACTCATTTGAAGGATACACTATTATTATACTGGTACCGTAAATTATATTATTATGCATTTTATTGAATGTAGATGCTGGGATTTGGCAAGAACAACAGCTACTGCATGAATGGCAGTAAAATGATGGATACTGCAATAATTTTTTTAGGTTTATGAATTGAAATACATAAAAAGAGACAGCATTGCTGCCTCATAGCTCTTATTTCCTAGTGCATGGGATCTTCATATTTTCCCTGTGTATGTTTGGCTTTTCTCCATGTGCACCATTTTCTTTCCTTAGAGATGTGTATGCTAGATTGATTGGCCACTTAGACATAGCTGGGTGTGAGTAAGGGTACTTTGTGAAAGACTGGTATCCCAGGTCCTGCTTTGTATTTGACTTTGTTAAGAAAGGCTCTGGCTCCCTGCAATCATAAAATTTGTGTTAATCAGGATGAGGATCATCATTATCATCCCCATCACCAGATTAATGGTCATTTCCATGGTTTACCCAGATTAGCAGGCCAGTCCCCAAATCTTTTCCCTCCAGTCTCCATGGTCCCATGCATCCTTTGGTACGAGATCCAATCTTTTCATCTAACACACTCTCCAACTACATCTTTCTTGGTTTACCTCTGGCCTCATCTCCTCCATCATCAGGATCAGTAAATGGTTAAATGTTGTCACGCACGAGCGCATCAGGAGCAGTTGAAGGACCCGACGTGTACAGCGGTACAGCCGGCCAGGGGACGAAGGCAGCGTACTAACCTCTCTCTCTCTTGTTTCATAGAAAAGACGAAGCGACGCTGCCATAAACCAGCCCGGAGTAAAAACAGAACTACACTTCCAGGTTCCTTTCTTCCCTCTGGTCCCCCTATGATGACCTCCCATACACCACCACGTCTTCCCAGCAACCATCACGCCTGATTTCTGGTCCATCCCTTTATAGTGTCCCTCCAAACCCTCCATTTTGTCTTTTGTTTTTCATGCATTTTTGTCTGAAGAGAAAGACCTTATTTTTTGTTACAGTATATGGGGCTCAAAACCCCAAACCCTTATTGTTGATGCCATCCCCAAGCTGATGGAATTTCTAATTGCCATTGCATAGCTCTCCCTTTGATGTCAGCAGTCACTTTGACAGTGTGGCGTTACAAATGTAGTAGTGTTTTGGGTGTCTTCCTTCTGATGCTGCCAACTGCTTTTCAGACGCTGAAACTCAGCTCTGTGTCTCTGTTTTTAACTGCTCTTTAACACAGCTATGATCTACCGCAACCTTTACAGGCACATTCTCGCCACCTGCCTCACACAACTCATCTGGGGTCAGTTGTAACATGATCTGCCACACTGAGCCATGAGCCAATCCAAGTCAAGTCTTTCTGCCAGTGGCCACACACAGGCCAATGAACCTTAGTAAATGTAGAAGTAGTGATGTTGCTATAAGTGGCAGCAGTCCAGCATTCGACATCCTGGATTTCAATGTTGAGACTCACAGAACAGACCAGCATGCCCATCTTGGGTCTCATTAGCATTTGACCCTTTGCTATGTTGGACTGTAGGTCTTCTCTTCAACCTACTTTTGACACCAGTATATAGTAGTTCTTTGTGAAGCATTCTCTTTTACATTGATTTAAGTAGCTGCACTTATTTGAGATTGAATGACTTTGGCAGAGTTTCCATTTTTATAGGCTTCTCTGCAAGCCAGCACTGAAGCTGCTGAATTCAATGATACTGTTGGTGACTCCTCTTTGATGCTATTCCCAGGCTGATGCAATTTGTCAGCACTGTTACAATATATACAGTATACACTATATGCTGTATATGAGCTTCTTGGATCCTGTTGTGTTAAATGAACATCAGACATACATTTTATGAAAGTTGATTGGTATGATCTTTTGTCTTGTGCTCAGAAATCAAAACTGGGTTGAATGGTGAAGCTAAACCTAACATTAATGCCTCACACTTCATGGCCTCTTGGCTGATTCCCAGCTGGTATCCCCTGAGAGGAATTTTCATATTCTCCCATGCTTTAGTGGAATTGCTTCTGGTATTCCATTTTCCAATTATTTCCAGTGACATGTCAGTAAATAACTGGTTGACACTAAATTGACCCAGTGTGTGAATGTTTGTGTGTGTGTGTATGTCATTATATTTCTATAGAATGGTCAGCCATTACAACTGATTTCTGATATGGTCTGCTACTACCAGTATACATTCCAGCACCCTGTAACAAGAAAATGGTTGAACATACAAAAAAATGAATTTATTGATTTAGAATCACAATCCCAAAATTCTGAGTATACAGTGAAGAGTGGAGACACACCAAGCTTGCTCTGTACATTTTGCTTAACATAGTAGTGCCACCCTTGGCATTACACTTCTGGCCTTCTGGCGCCAGGGTGAAACAAGTACATTGCTTGGTCATAACTGGAAAAAACTAACCCTAGTTTCAATAATTTAATTAACTAAAATAGATGCCTAAAACTGAAGAGAACCCTCTCTAGCGTTATCATCTTTCATACTGCATGGGAGGCAATAAATGGGCTTAACTGAAGGCAAGACATGGAGTCAGGGGTTGAAGAAGTGCACTAATGTCTTTTCTCCCTCCTCTACAGACCATCAGATGGGAAGACCAGCTAAAATCCAGCCAACTTCTTCATCTCCTTCCAGATCACACCCTCCTACTGACCTCACTTCTGCCATTTCCCTCTCGGACCTGCCTCTTCCTGCCCACTGCCTATAAAGACCAGCCAATACGCCCTTCCTATCAGTCCCATTTTGGACACAGTCCTTTTAGACTACTCATTTCTTATAACATTAGGGGCTGATCCCCAAACCTTCTCTGTTTTCCGTCTCTCTCATTTACAGTACTTATTTTCATTTACAGTCTAGCATATCCTTAGTGTGATTCATAAATGGCATCTTTTGAAAATAATGCGTAGGGTGAACGTGGTGGAGTGAACTATCACTGGGAATTAAGATCATTAATCCTGACTCACAATCCAACTTGAGAAAGCTAAGAAACCCCACAGACTAAGAACTTTTTCAGTCCTCAGTGACTATAATTCACTTATAAGTCCACAATCAAGACAATGAGTGAAAATGAGATTCTTGCAATAAAGATCTTAATGTTGACATTACAATACATTGACATAACAGCACAGTATCATGATGCAGAATGCCAGGTTCAGTGTTCTCTCCATGTTAAGTTTACATTGTAATGTAAAAGAAGCAAGTGGTACTAAGAAAGGTTGGGGCACCAAGGGCTATCTCATTTACTAATTTATTACTAGTAAGTACTAGTAGTAGTAGTAGTAAGAGAAGGAGGAGTGAGAACAGGCTGTGGCAACAATATGGTATCTGGTTCCTAGGCTGGTTCATAAAATATTGTGAATTCTTATTGTAGTGGGGTTTTATGGGTGGCACCCTAGAAAATAGAGACGAGGTAAGGTCTTGAGGAGATAACATAAGTCTTCCTGGGGGATGAGACCTTCTTGGCAGTGCAAAATGAGAGAACATAAGTTACTGTGCAACCTAAAAATCCTTCCACTGTGTTTTAAATTGGTCCCAGTATTGGACACACAACCCTTGTACATGTTAAAACACATTCTACTCTTGTCCCTATGTATGTGTGATACCTTACATGGCGATATTGAATGTCCAGCTATGATTAGGATGTGTGCATGCCCATTTTGATAGACTAGAGCTCCATGCAAGGCTGATAAATGACTGGCCTTGGTATTAAATCTGGGAGACAGATTTAAAGCTAATTTGCAAATGTTAAAGATGTTACCTTAGATGTCTGCCTCTGATCCAGCTTTACTTTACAGTATATGGAGCACTTTGTGGGGAACAAATTGACAAAGCATTCAAAAATATTACAGAATCAAATAAATAAGAGAGAGGTCTGGGTAAATGTTGGCAGCAACTCCATACTCCCAAACACAAATGTTCTTCTCAGCATAACCTTTTTCAATCTCACATTTATCATTTATGAGAATTTTCTGGTAACCATATAACTATTTTAGTGTTTATGACTTTTACTCATAATTTACATGCATGTTGCAGACCATTTCCAACTCTATATATATGCTGTGAGGGACCAAAGAATATCCCTGCTGGGTAGATCCTGCTCCCTTAACTGCCCAGAAGGACATGTGAAACAAAGAACAGCTGGGCAGTGGTGATATTCACCTGCCGTAACAGGATATGAATGCAGGAAGATGCTGCAACAGCAGCTACACTAGGACTGGGATCCCGGCAACCTTGGAAGGACACAGCTTGGGCTTGTGTACCAGGACCATCAGGGGAGTGCGTTACTACCTGTTAATCGGCAGAACATTTCCCCATACACTGGATGGCAGCATCCCATCTGGAGAAACCCTGAAGAGTTTCCAATGGAAGGAAGCATGGGAGTTATGGTCCCAGGGACCTGTCCTGCCGGGTTCTGTGGTGGCTGACAGGGGTAGTGCTTGGATACTAATGGCAAGAGGACCTTTCAGGTCCTTCCAGAACCCTTTAAGCATCAGAAGTACTCCTGGGTCTGGAGTTAAAAGTGAGCTCTCCACTTGATATGAGAGTAAGAGGTGTAATTGGATATGGAGTAGAGAGTGTGGAACAGAGAAAAACAAAATAAAGAGTTGTGCAGAAGGTGTTGTTTAAATTAATTGAGCTCAGACTGTTGTGGTACAACTGTGTCTGGGGTTTGGGGGTGCTGATACCCCCCCTAGTGGCCACAATAAAGTTTATAAAGCTAATAGCTGAATTTCTGAAATTTATTTTTGTGTTTATTGAAGTTGCCTTCTCTAAAGTGTTCCTTATAAAAGGAGTATTGATTATTTCCGGGAAAGGGACAGATGTAGCATCCATATTCATTCTTCAAATGATACAATCAGATGACAGAGGCTCTTTGCAAAATGCTACCACATAATAGTTTTCTTTGTTGCAAAGTATACGTATTTAGCATCCTACAAAATAAATGCACATGATCTTACCCACAGAATCCTCTGACTTGAGATTCCCAGATCCTGAAGATTCATTAGAAGAATACAATCAATAGGTTATTGTCTGGTTTTGAAGTTATAAAAATAGATGTTCTTCAGTCATCAACCACCTTTTAACTGTCATACATACTTTACAACTGCACATGTTCTTCATCATAAAGTGTATGTGGGATATAAAAAGTATAAAATGCTCAAAATCAAATAATTTTCACTGTGCTTTAAAATTTTGGTACAATATGACTCTGTTGCATATATCAAGCAAACACAGTTCAATGGGAGTTAAGACAAATGTCTTAGTCTTAGGAAAAACTTTTTATTCATCATGAAATGAATTGTGGAAACAAAAAGGGGCAACAGACACAGCTTGCTTTGATGGTAAGTATACTGTACATTATTTGCTTACTCATGTAGTAATAAAATATATTAACCTTGTTTATCTATATAGGATATTTTTTTGAATATACATTCCTGATCTTGCAGACTCTTGACCCTGAAATGGATAATGAAGGTTAGATAATGATTGCTAGATGGCTAGATTTTGTACAGCTAACAATTCAAAAGCCATGAGTTGAAATAGGTGTACATTTATATTGTTTTCTCAAGACACTAAGGAGCAAGTGACACAAGGAAACACTAGAAAGAAGTTGCAGTATCTCCTGGTTATCAGGCGGCCACATGGAGTTGGTCTTTATAAAGCAAGACACAAAATTTCCTACTTGATCCCATAAAAGTCTGTCAGAAGGCCAGAATATCTCTTTTCCATTAGAATGAAGCGGAACCCTAAATCTGATTTTTGGACTTGGTACGAAATGACCTTTCAGTAGGTAGAAGAACTGAGAAACATAGGCCAGGACAGTGCAAGAAAAGGGTATTGAGAGAATGTGTGGTAAGAAAAGGAAGAGCTTTAAAAATAATTTATGAGGTGGATAAGTGGTTCAGCTAACCCACTAGGTAGAGAGGGGTCAAAACAAGTTCAAGTGGCAACAGGTTCCTTGTTTACTTTGTACACCCCCTTTAAAACATGTGCTTTGTATTTATTAAACACACCATTTTTGATAGCTATTATTCTTGACATCCCCTTCTTTTATGCATGATTTCAGTCTTAATAATAATGAGCTGAAACATTATTACTCTCACATATTATTTTTAATTGATTTATTTTGATTTTATTATTTTATTAAAAAATGCAAGAAATGTTTTAACAATGGTTACTTTGAATATAAGGCAGTGCTGCCTCACAGCTCCAGGGACCCAATATCTAATGTGCACTGTTCACATTTCTCTCTTTAATTGCATTAAGGTTTTTGGGGTACACCTGATTCTTCTTTCAACCCCAAAATGAACTTGTTGACAACTATTCTTAAATGTTGGATGTGCATGTGATTATGCTTGCAATGGACTAGTGGCCTGTCCATGGTTGATTCCTGCCTTTAACAAACCACTGTGGAGATACAATATATTCCAGATGTTCGTGACCCTGTAATAAACAAAACATCTCAGAAAATGGATAGATAAAATATTGAACATAATATTCAAAAAATCCCCTCCCTATTAGCTATCATATTCAATTCAATATGTTTTTTAAGAGCACAATTTGTACAGGATGGCACATGAAAAAGAAGCCCTGTGCATGGTAGCTGTTGTATTGGCAGCATCAAATGTAATCTGGTGAAGCTGGTGAGAAGTCTCTATGCATATTTTATTTCATTTTGGTAGGTTGCTTTGCTGGTGAGAAGAACTGCCATATTCATTAGCTCAGCGTGTTTCCAGTTTGGAACAGTATGCTTGTACAGGCTCCTTCAAGTTGATATACAAAGGATCTGTGGAACAATATCACAGTTCAGCAACTGGTAAAAGGGTGGGCTACTACAGGTTCTGTTCTGTTTAATCTGACAGTCTGCCAAAACCAAGAAATCCTTCCATCTGTATTCCAGAGGTTTTTGACAACATTGCAGAATATGGAAGAAGTTCTTATAAGTCGACATGATGATTAGAACAACAGACGGGTGTGTCAAGGAAGTCATGTCAGCATGTGGTCCACAATTTGCGGAGTCACTTATTTGTACTCTATTTGAGACTATATACTGCAGTAGCGGCGCCAGGGTGAGCCTCAATTTGTCACTAATGTTACTTTTATTATTGTTAAATACGTATCCATTTAATATAAACCAGTCATACCAACATAAATGGGGTCATTATTTTTTTTTTCCAATGTCTAATTTGAATGATTTTGTTACACTAATTTAAACCCCCTGCTTAAGTTAATGCAAATAGTGGCAGGGTTTTCACTTGCCACTGGGCCAGTTTTCAGTGACGTTATTAGACTGTGGAACATTTTGAAGTTCCGTTCGCTTCCATTCAGTAATAAAACCTTATGGGTTGTCTGTTAAGACATCATTAGCACATCATGCTTTGTTCATGTTTCCTTTCAAGTGAATGCACTTTCACAATAAGTAAGTTACTTGAAAACATCCTGTTAATGTCAAATATATTGAATGGTTGTAACTGATAAAATTTAAAGTCAATGTATTTTTTGAAAACTTGTAAGACAAATGTATGTAGTAAAATCTCTATTCATGTATATGCTCTTCAAATAATTTTAAAGAGTTAAATTAACTGTTATAATAATAATGATGTTACAGTGGCTATTTTGCTGTGAGGGTTTTAATTAACTGATACTTTAAATCATGGGAGAAATTTATTAAGCACATGCTGTATATGCTAATTTTCATTTGTAAAAAAATAATTAAAAAAGCTAAGCTACAAAATAAGGTGGGCCAATGAGCAAAGTGAGTGTGCAGGGGCCTACCTAGGCCTAATACTTTACAGTACAAACATATCTAGAATTCTATCCTCAGTTCAGGGTCAGAGGATTACACAGATGGGCCCAAAACCGGAAGCTCCGTCAACTTGTGACAGTTCTGTTTTGAACTTGCATCAGCAGAGGCAACTCTGCAATAATTGTGTGTTTTGTTTTTTTTTTTATTTTGTTGCAACCAAATATACTGGGTGGCCGTCTTGGCACCCCAACTCTTTATAGTTTTACTCTCTTTCGGTTACAGTGTTGTGGTCAACAGGATTTGTTTCTAGATAATGGACCAATAGGATGTGGCGGCCCTACTTCGGGTCATAGCAGCTCCATTCTGGGCACTAAAGATCTAGGTTGGGGAACAATGGGCTCAGCCCTCTGAGGCAGAGGTACGTAGTCAAATGTGTGTTGCCCTCCAGCAGGAACGACTGATAAGTCCATCCCAGGTATTATTCCCATTACACGTGGATGACGATATTGAGATTCACTTTCTAGTGTTTGTCCTTACTGAGAGTGTATGGAGTGAGTGCACATACTGGTGTCGTTCATGAAGGGACCAGCTCAACGTGCCTGTTAAAACCTTGATGAGCTGGTCACTGCAGATTACAACCAACTCAAAGCCAAGGTGTTGCTGAGATACGGATTTAGTCTGGATCAGCAGACAAGGCCTTGTCAGGAGTGGAGGGTCGACCCAGAGCGGCTGACCCGCTCCCAAATATCTGAACTCTGGAGCAGAGTTGGTTGTTTGTTATGGCCAATAATAAATGACCTTAAAAAATGCTCAAGATCAAAACCTCTGACCTCCTGGTAAATGCCCTCCCCAATTAACTCACTCAGCTGGTCCGGTGGCTGGAATATAACAACATTAATGAACTCATTGCATCCCTTGAGCAGCACCAAATGGCCTTGTAAGTAGAGGAGTTGGAATGGGCATTTGATTGCCACAAGTTCCCAGTGGGATGTGTTGACATTAATAAGCCTACCTGGCTCAGGATGGAAGCATCAGAAAAACCAAAGGAGGGGCATGTGCCCCTTCCACACTATTGCAAGTGTGGGGAGGTGAGCCATCCCACCTTGACTTGTCCCCACTTTGGTGAGCCGATAAACTGCAATAGGGTGTGGGGTGAAAGATATTGTTTCACTACCAATTTCCTATCCCTTCCTTGCACCATGGAGGTAGTTATCAATGGCACAGGGGTCTCAGCTCTTATAGACTCCAGCAGCAACATTTCCAATGTTGCACGGCATTACATGCTACTGTGGCAATGGGAATCCAGATCGACCAGTCTAACTTGATGTTACAGGTCCGCCTCATGTATAATGGGTAACTCAAAAGATTAGGATGGCCGTCTTACACAGCCACTTTATCCTGTAATACTAGGGTAGGACTGGTCAAAAAGTAAATGCAGAGAAACATAAACCAACCCATCTAAAACACTATGCCTTATAATAGATGGTGAAAACCAATCTCAAGTTGTCTCCAGGCCAGGGTCATGTGGCTACCCAGTATGACAAGGTGTGACGATGTGGGTTCTGGCTCCACACTCCCTTTGATGTTTGGAAGCACTTGAACCCAACACCATCAATAACGTAACCAAGTGAGCTAGTCAGTGAAGGCAAATAAACACTTGAGCAAGGGGTGGTGCAAAACGTGAATAGTGCTTTTATTTAAAATCCAACAAAACAGGTGTTCAAATAAATAGTGCAGTTCTTTCTTCAATAAATAATCCAATAAAAGGTGGAGGTTAAAATCAATAGAAAAACACAATCCTTAAAAACCAGAGGTTAAAATCTTCTCATGGAAGCAGTCTTCAAAACAACAAACAAGCTCGGTGCTTCTTTTCTGTTAGCGTCTCACCTGCTTATCCCGTTTGGGCTTAGCAGCAGGCAAGACGCTCTCTGTAGCTGCCCTCCTCTACACACTCGAGACTGGAGACCTCCCGATCCCTGGCTTCGGTTTGACTCTCATCCCAGTCCCCGAGACTTGATTACCCCAATGGCCAGGAAGCACACATTGGGGACTCCACCACCAAGCCTCCCGACTTCCGCTGCCTTTCCGCGGCCTTCTGCAGCTCATCGCTTTCACCAGGTCACTCCCGCTACATGGTCGCTCAGCGGGAGCAACATCCACTCAAACACCCGGGTGACGGCCTTACACCCAGCTTCCTCACAGCTGCCCTCGAGCGCTCGATCACGAGCACAGCACACGCACGCACCGCCTGCTTCCTCGCTCCCTGTAACCTCCGTCCTCTTTTCCTCTCTCTCTTTTCTCCTCTCTTTTTTGATCTCGATTTTTTTTTTTTCATTTTATCCAACCTCACAACCGACTCGTGCTTCTTTTTAAATGACGAGGGCCACAGCAGCTGCACCATTAGCCATGGGACAATCACGAATGTGGGCAGTTCCTCACCTGTGCACTCGGTGAGAAACGCCCACACCCTACGGATCGCCCCACGGCTTGACTATGGCCCAACGTCCCCTCGCTCAGCCGCGAGTGCGGTGATCATTTATTTAAAATGAATGGCCTTTGCTCAACGAGCTGTGGACCCATAACACCACACAAGGGTGGCATAATGCTGGCTGACACAGCCGCCAAGTCATCACGGGTCATTGCCCTGCCCACTGAGGTCACTCCAGGCCCACACTTTTTAGATTTATATTTTCATCTTCGGCCTCTTTCAAAAGAACTGTGGAACAATGATTCCTTAAATCATTGCTCCAACATTGATGGTGCTCCAACATTGATGGACTGAAAGCCAGAAGTCTACGTGACCATCATCATCAAGTCCTTCCATGAAAACCCTAAATACAAAGAGGACCTTTTGATTTATGTTAGGTAGATTGCCTTGAGGGGACTGGGTGGTCTCTTGGTCTGGAATCCCTACAGATTTTTTTTTTCTCCAGCCTCTGGAGTTTTTTTGTTTTTTTCTGTCCACCCTGGCCATCGGACCTTACTTATTCTGTTAATTAATGTTGACTTATGTTTATTTTTTATTGTGTCTTCTATTTTTCTATTCTTCATTTTGTAAAGCACTTTCAGCTACATTTTTTTGTATGAAAATGTGCTATATAAATAAATGTTGTTGTTGTTAAAATTTGCCCAGAATGCGGTTGTTCTAATAGATTGACAATGAATATCTTATCCAATGCCACTCAGTCTGTATTTTGTGCTTAATGATGATTTATTGTATTGTGTAACCAAGCATGAGAGTGAGGTGAGATCATTGATGTTCGTCCTGCAAACTTACCGGTGGCAGATTTGCAAATTAGCACATACCCTCCTCCTAGGCGCCCACTTGGGAGCTGAGAAGACGTTAGAGTAGATTAAGCTTTTTTGGCAGAGGATTAATGACAAAGTCTGCTACTTTTGGGCCTTCTGTTTGGACTATCAGCTGCAGCAGATTCCTCAGAAGGATTGTGCTCTTTTTGTCCCCATTAACCTCACTGATGTCCCATTTGAGTGAATAGGGTAGATATTGTAGGACCCTTTGAACCCTCAGCTTGTGGTAATAAATATATATTAGTGATTGTTGATTATGCTACACAATACCCAAAGCCTATACCCCTTATAGTAGCCAATTCCAAAACCATCACACGGGAAGTGGTAGGGGTCTTTGCACGTGTTGGTATCCCTAAAGAAGTCCTAACAGATCAAGGGATGCCTTTCACCTCAGAGACGTTCAGGAAGGTTACCAAATTACTCAAAATTAAGCACTTAAAAAACTCAGTGTATCATCCTGAAACTGATAATTTAGTGGAGTGGTTTAATCACACAGATGCTGCGCAAGGTGGTCAGCAAGGATGGGAGGAACTGGGATCAGCTTTTCCCCCTTGTGTTATTTGAGTTATTGTATGGATGACAACTCTGGGGATTATTTCACATTCTAAAAGAGAGCTGGGAGGAAGGGGCAGACCTTCCACTAATATTTTAGAATATATCTCACAGTTCAGCAACAGTTTTGAAAATCTCAGAACTATTCTAAAAGAAAACATGGAGCATACGCAAACAGCACAAGCTCACATATATGTTCATGGCTCAACCCTTCGTGAGTCCGTGAGATCGATTTGTGGACCTCATTCCCACTTCACATTCCAAATTACTGGCACATTGGCAAGCCCCCCTACGAAATTAAGGAGAGGAAAGGACTGGTTAATTATTTAGTGAAACAACTGAATTGTCGACCATTGGAAAAGACATGCAATGTGAACTTGCTGAAATTGTGGAAGGACAGGGATCCCAATCCCTACTCCAGCCAGCCTCTTTCCTATTTTGCACATAAAATAACCCTTAATTTCAGCATGGATTTAATGCCCAAACAATGAACAGAGCTCAAAGCAGCTATCTTGTCTGTCCTAGAAGTGGTGGATGAACGACCTGGAAGGACTTCTCTTATTGCACATGACATCATCACAGTGCCAGGGGTTGTCATCTGATAATGCTTGTGCCTCCTGGAGGTAAAGCGAGCAGAAGTGGAGCTTGAAATCAGGAGATTGCCAGATCTTTGTCTAAGATCCAAACTTTCTTGGGTTTCACAGGGTACTACTGCTGATTTGTTCCACGTTTCTCTGAGAAGGTGGCGCCCTTGACAGATCTCACAAAGAAAATGGGCCCCTAAAATGGTGGTATGGTATGCTAAAACTGACACCACATTCTGTGACTTAAAACAGGTCATTATTTCAGCACCTGTATTCTCCTGATTCCTCCTGATTTTTCTTTGCTTTTTATCCTACAGAACAAGATTTCGGTCACTTGTCTTGGTGCTATGTTGAGCCAAAGCATTGAATATGATGAACACCCGTTTATGTTCCTAAACCAGAAACTACTGGACCAGGAAACCAGGTATGCTGTGGTGGAAAGAGAAGCCCTGATGATAAAATGGGCTATTAACCAGTTGAGGTACTACCTTCTGGGCTGTGAGTTCACTCTTGTGACTAACCATGCACCCTTACAGTGGATGACACTTCAGCCTCTTTGGTTCAAAGTACTCCATTGTCATGTTTGTCTCCATGTTTGGAGTGCTTGACCCAAAGGGTCTAGTGTGACACTGGAATTCCTGTTATAGAGGACAGCTGAAGGGCCCTAGTGACTGCACCGCAACTCCAGGGGTTGGCACTGCATCCTAATGCCTTTCTCTCTTCCACCCTCTGCAGACCAGTTGATACAGTATATACATTTAAATGAATTTATTTTTACATGTGGTAAATACTATTAGTCATTACAGTTTCAAAAGCATATTAATCAATGCTAGTTTTATAATAAAAAACGTTGTTTTACCTTGAAACAGAAAGTAACAGCTAAAAATTGGAGCACTAAAATGGGAACATTTAATAGATCTTTAATATTAATCAACATTAATGTTTCACAATGTTTACATTTGTTCGGTAAAATTGAATTTTTATTAATTTTTAGAACCTTTTGTTTTTACAGTTATTTTAGCAAGACTGTAATAGAAATTGTATCCCAGAGAATGCTGACATTTTATGAAGTTATTCTAAATAAACATAAAAATGTCTTATATCACACATAGATACTGTACATTCCTAATAAACACATTTGCAGTTTTCACAATTTTAATTGATAACAAAGAAGTAGTTATATTAAAACCATAAATTGTACTTCAAAATAAATACTATATAAAAGGAGCCTCGAGTGACAAGTAGTCTAATTGCTATGTTATGGAAGGTGGTTTTGGAAGACATGTAATCAGCTTTTTGATGGAGCCAGACTTTCCTGCGGATGTTGCTCAACAGCAATTTATTGCTGGTTTCTTTCAGAACATCATGCATTTTGTGTGAAACTTAGAGAAGTCACTTACCAACGGAAAATATGTATTTATTTTTCCTTTTATTATCAAATAAATAACCTAACTTTCTTTTTAGCTTTTTGTGCAAGGCAAATGAAAAAAAGAACAAAACAAAGTTCAATCATTTGCTCTCTTCAGGAATTTGCTATAGCCTCTCATAAGGAGATGAAGCAAAAACCACAGTCTTGGAAAGGCCTAATTTTTGTTCACATATAAGAGAGGAAAATTAAAGATTGTTAACACATGAACCACAAGGTTAGAAATCCAAGAAGATGACAAATGATGCTTTTGTTCAGATCATCAACAAAAAAAGAAAAAGAAAAAAGGCTTTGATTCCAGCAACTGAAAGCAAGTTGGATTATATGAAGCATCAGAAACCTTCAGATATTAGCTGTTCCCTCAGGCATGTACTTATAGGTGAGGGTTTGTCTAACATCAAGATAATGACCTAATAAATACTCTTTAAAATAAAATAACCAATACGCTGACAAGAAGTCAGAAGTCAGAATGAACCCTCCAACATGTTCAGACGTTTCCACTTGTCTGACGTAAGCATGACTTACCTAGTTATTACTTTACAGAAGTTAAACAGAGAACAATGGAGAAAATTTTGCACAAAGCATAACACTTTTGAGGTTGTGTTCACAATCTACAGGACTCACAGTTTAACCATCTGTAAAAATACCTGAGACAATTTAAACAATTTGTAAAACTAGGATTAAAGGAAACAATTTCTTTTGTATATCTATCAGAAATGAATGCAGAGAAATCCCATTTTCCTGAAAACAAAGTTGTGCAGTAGGAGTCAAGTTACTTAGTGTTTTATTTTAACCTCAGAAATAGGTTTCCCAGTAACAATAAAACAAAACACACTTGGGATCCCCCTTATCTGTGGTTTTCTACTCCTCTGTATAAACCAGTTTGGATCACCACCGAATACACTTACTACTCTTGAGTCTTTTTGACACCCCAGCCAGCTTATTCAAGCTGTCGTATCTCCTGGTTTTCTTCCACTTTACAATTGAAACTGGCAATTTAAATTTTAAGTATACTTTAGAGTATACACCTATCATTTATGTTGTTGATTCATTTTGTGTCTCCACAAGGTCTTTGATTATAAACTGAGACACCCACTGCTGATTACTTTAATTGCGTTTACAGTACCTGAGGGTCACAAATTGCAATACTATTCACCAAACCACCATGGAAACAATCGACCTATCTCACATGCACAAAAATATATGCATATACTTATTTTCACAGGAACATACAGCGAAGGTTTGATGAAAGACTGACTTCCCGGACAGTCTTGGAGGTGCTCCACTGTCTGCACTTCTCCCATTGAAGTGGTTCTGACCTTTAGATCTTCTTCATAGTTTGTTTTCTTGTCTCCTTTTTTTCTTTCTTTCTCACTTACATGCTTCTAGTTCTTTAAAAATATACCAGGTCATTTGGGACTCGGGACTCTATGGACCCTTGATGATCATTTAAGGTTGTAGGTTGTGACATCTTTTTAAACATCAGTGACTCAGGGAGTCACACAACACTTGAAGAGACAGTTCACACCATAAGAAAGAATGGTATTCTGTCTTCCATTCCATCTGATAATTAGCCAAATGCTACTTAGGGGAATCCCCCCCAGGCTTGGCTTCCTCAAACCAAATTGTCAAGTACGTCACTCCTGCTTGATGTATGGACTACTTAAAGACAAAATCAAAATCTGCTTCTGCCTACAGCTGAAATTCAAGATGGTTAATAGGGCTGAGGCAATGAGTTACATACAGTATATAGGGAGAAGGTGGCATGTGGGGTGAGATCACCAGTGGAGATCTGTGGAGTGGGATCTGTGCTTACACCATTACCTTCACTGATTTATATGATGTAGATACTGGCATAATAAGTAAACTTGTGGAAATTCACAAAACATACTGACATTGAAGGGATTGCAAATACGGAAGAGGCAGCAAAAACAATTCAAAAAGCCCTGGACAATCTTCAGAACTGGGTGAACATTTACAAAATGCTGTTTAATGCAGAAACATACAAAGTACACAACATAGGCAAATGGATCATTAATTATAACTACAAAATCACTGATTCTGTCATACAAGAAGCAATCTCTGAAAACAATTTTGAGATTTATGTTGATGATACATTTTCATCATCTAGGTAAACAGCAGAAGCAATTTAAAGACAAACAAAATATTTGGTTTAAAATGTGAAATCTGTTGAATATGAATCAATGGAGGTTTTATTCAGGCCGTATGATGTGAATGTGAGACCACATCTGGGGTAGAGTGCACAGTTTTGGTTCTCTTACTATAAAAAAGACACAGCAGCACTTGATGTATCCTAGAAGTAGAAGGCATGTTTGTTGTACACTAACAGGCTATGGGAAATAAACCTCTTCAGACTTGAGCAGGAAAAGATGTGTGGGAACCTAACCCAGGTATTCAAATAAAGTTCATCCATTAGACTTGTTTCATTTACATTATGAATCATGTGCTTGAAAACACCATTGGAAATTAAGGGGATGTGAATTTAAGACTGTAACCAGGAAATGCTTTTTTATATAGAAAGTCATGCTTGTGAAAGCCAAACTACTAAGAAGATGAAAGCATTCATGATCAGGATACAAAGTTTGGTAAGAAAACAAAATGAAAGTCAAAACCAGTGGAGCAGACAGAAAACAAAGTCAAAAACATAAAGCAAACTCAAAGTCAAAAAGGACATGCAAGAGAACTGAAACCAGAGAATCAGACTAAAGAAGTGTGATACACAGCAAGGGTATAGTTTTTTTTTTGTTTATCCAAAAGCAAATAATGAGCTGAGCATTACGGCGGCATTTAATGTGTAGTGGCGATGACGTCACATGCCATGGTGCAATAAGACCAACAAAACAATGAAAGTAGTAATGCTACACATAAGGCACATTAAAAAAACTAGGTACCCAATTTACTGTAATTATTACATTATTTACCTACTGCAAAATAAACTAAAGGAAAAAGGGAAATGTTACAGCATCCAATATACTGCCGCTTAGGCTTGATTGGAGTGCATATGGGGCAAGATCCACCTCCTTTACAGGCTGGTCCTAAATGAACACAAACTCCTAGGATTCACTCCATTGATATAGCTGGAGGAGGCTTCTGGGTTTGGAGGTGAGGTCATTGATCTTCTCGTAAATAGATAGATAGATAGATAGATAGATAGATAGATAGATAGATAGATTATCCACAGGGAAATTCATTTGCATCAGTACAAAACATAAAGTCATGCAGCAAAATGTTAAAACAAAATTTAAATTTTATTCAGTGGAAACCCCATAACTAAACACACATGCCATCTTAATTCAGAGCTAAACTGTACATAGACATTGATACAATACAATACCATTTATTTTTGTATAGCTTAAAATCACACAAGAAGTGCCGCAATAGGCTTTAACAGGCCCTGCCTCTTGACAGCCCCCCAGCCTTGACTCTCTAAGAAGACAAGGAACAACTCCCAAAAAAACCCAGTAGGGAAAAAAATGGAAGAAACCTCGGGAAAGGCAGTTTTAAGAGAGACCCCTTTCCAGGTAGGTTGGGCATGCAGTGTGTGTCAAAAAGAAGGGGGTCAATACAATACAATACAATACAATACAATACAATACAATACAATAAAATACACAGAACAGAACAAATCCTCAAAACAGTATAAAAATGAGTCCTGGAGACCTCATCCATCAAACTGCCACCCCCATTTGGCCATTCCACAGCTGAAACAGCACTGGGCCAACCAATCTGATGAAAGGACCCCTCTTTCCCACAATTCCTAAGATTATCCATCAGGGATGACTTTACCTTAGGCAGGCAAAACATCTTGGCAGGTGGGCTGTGGCACCAAGTGCCACATTTGAGTACCGAGAAGGGAAACAGATTTTCATAGTACCTTTCTTTTTGTTACCATGCATTTCTATGTTATATTACAACCTAAGTATGATATTCTGTTTTGTATCATGATTGATATATGAACCTCTTTAAATAAACTGAAACAAAAGTGCACAAAGGATTTCACATGTTGTGGAAAATACAATAAACAGGCACCACTACTATTTAATAAAAAGAAATTATAATCAGACCAACAACAAGCTTGAAAGAGCTTCACTCACCAGGTCCTGCATAACTGGCACGAGCACATACCTATTTGAATGGAGGCCAGGAAGTACAGACAAGTACAATTCTGAAAACAGAATTGCCATAACAAAAGGACACCAAATAAGTATGCCTAATAATACAAAAAGAATGTGCAAAAGTGCAGTCAAAAAACAAACTGCACTGCCTCACAATTTCAAAAAGATTGAGTCTGGAAACCAAAATAAATCAAAATGTAATGAGAATATACCAAGTTGTATTAAAACTGTCAGAGATGTTAATCAGGTCAGATTTTAGTTATTCATTATATAAAATTAGCCTGATTTTATAAAAGCAATATCCCTGCTAACCCTTAGAATTCAGAAAAAAAATGTAAATATTTTGTAATTATTTTCTTTTATTTTCTTTTCTTTTTTCAAGTTCACAGCTGTTCATTTCCGTATCTCATTCATTTTTGTTATTTATGTTGTTTGTTATATGTCTCAAGGGCAAGGGAGGGTTTGTTATATTCATACAGGTTGTTGTCACGTTGTTGCTTTGGTGGAGGGATATATATATATTTATTTATTTTGCTCTTTTTTTTTTTCTGTTTCATTTAATACAATTTATCAGTTTAAGTTTACATATCTGCTTTTCTTTTGTGCTTATTTACACCGATTGTGGGGAAAAGTTTAATTTGTTAAAGGTGCGGCTTGATAATTAGATTCAACCTCAGTAATTTTTCCAGGCCACAGGTCTTGGAGGTGTAGCTGCCGGCTGGGTAAGGGGTCGACCGTTACAACATTATAAATAAAACATTACAAGAATCACCTGTATTTATTGTCACAAATGCAAGACACGGGAACACAGGTTGGAAACGTGGGTAAGGGTGAAACACAGTTGATAACTGCCTGTACCTCTTTTCCCTAAGAATGGAAGAAGAAAACACAAGCAAAGTGTGACATCACTTCTGCTCCACCCCCTGAAGCCCTGCCCCTTCTGTTCACTGCCCTCTTTAAGGAGAGCATCACCTGGAAGGTGGCATTCGTATTGGACCCTGCAACAAAATAAGGACAGACCCTATTGTTAAAAATGCTTTCAGAGAGAAGCACAATGCTATTGGACCCTTGGTTCTTTCTTTTTTCATGACCTTTTCGTCCTTGTCTTCTTTATGACCACTCTGGTATCCCAAAACTTCACATGTGTTATTCCTCTATTGTTATGTTATATCTGTCCAATTCTGAAATCATTCAATGCAAAATACAAATGCAAAAGTATATTATGATACTAGGAAACTAATTAAATTTATATTTGTGTTTCAATTAAAGTATACATTCAGCATTTTTCAAATTGAATTTATTACTTCCCAAACAAGATATACTGTATATGCATTTGACACACACTACTGTGTTCTAAAGTTTACGTAGTTGTATAAATTAAAAAAAAAAATCTTGCCTGCTTGCCCAATGGAGGGTATGGAGTAGAGAGGAAAATCTTAAAAACTTACCAAGTACAGCCATTTTTCAAGCCAAGATAGCTGTTGAGTATTGATCTGCACCTTCCATGTTTCCGATGCATGTTTGTGGCAAGAAAAGGGATCTGGAAATAAACATTTGATCACATATTTCTGGAACTATTTTCCTTGTGGTAAGGATACATGTTCTATTTGCTTTTGTGAATTCTCACGGAAATATGAAAGTAAATTAAACAAAAGCAACATCATGACCTGAAAAGTTTACTGTGTTTTGTTCTGTCAGGAAGAAACCACCTATGGGGGTGTGAAAGGTTGTTGCACAAAGTGCTGATGTATTGTGTATGGCTGGTCATAATACAGGTGTTTTATTGTTCAAAACTGCCCCATATAAATTACTTTACAATGTGTGTATATAATCGCAAGATGCAGATCAATACTCTCCAACTGTCTAGGCTTGAAAAACTGACATATTTGGAAAGTTTTTAAGGTTTTTCTCCTCTCCTCTCCTCTCCTCTCCTCTCCAGACTACAATGTACAGCACCAGTGCATGCAGGATATTTTTTTTTAATTTACAGAAAGCAATTAACCTTAGAACACAGTTTTGCATGGCAAATAGATATATAGCATGTTTATGGAGAAATAACTTCGATTTGAAAAAATACCAAATTCATCCTTTAACTGGAGAAGTATGAGAAAGATTCTCCAGGACCACTTTTGTTCAGACCAATGTTTAAGCTAAATAGTAGTTCTCACTTTAACATTTTTCGATTAAGCTGACCTCTTTCTACATATTTGCTTTTTTTAAAACCAATTTGAGTTATTGTCGATATACAGAAGCAGTTAATTTGTGAAACTTGTTTAGATGCATTCATTTTCTGAACTCATTACTTTAACTTAATGATTTTTGGAGGGCTGGGGTTCATCCTGGCACTGTAGAGTGCATAGCAGGGATCAACCTTACAATACAAGGGGTTACAAACAGTCAAGGGTTTAGACTTTAGAATCCATCCATCCATCCATTATCCAACCCGCTATATCCCAACTACAGTGTCACGGGGGTCTGCTGGAGCCAATCCCAGCCAACACAGGGTGCAAGGCAGGAAACAAACCCCAGGCAGGGCGCCAGCCCACCGCAGAGACTTTAGAATGTTATATATAAGTTTAAAGTAGGTAAGCATGTATAGTACAAGAGTTAGACAAATGTCTAAACAATAAAAATTAAAATGGCAGGAAGGCTCAGACTGTAGGGTGACTACAAGTCATCAGAATAATGCCCAGTGTTGTATTAGGATCACAATCCAGTTGGATATTAAAAACCAGAAAGTAAAGATTCAACACCGCCCTTAAAAAATTGAAAGGAAAAAAAATTCTTAAACCAAACCAAAATGTTAAAATCAAGGCCTTGGGAGACCTGAGGGCCACTTGGACACTTTCTGGAGTCCCCCAGCACCACTGGTTTTTCTCCAAATAACGAACCTGGTCATCTTCTATCTGGGGAATTTTTCAAGCTGCCAGTGGTTCTAAACATCTCACAACGCTGGGAAAGTTACACCCCCTCATTGTAAGGGAATTAACAAAGTGATCCTTTAGAAGACTTCTTCTTCAGAGAAACATTCTCTTTATTTCATAGCTTATGAGAACATATTTGTTTTTTAATAAAAGTGTTTTATTTGTCAGTTTGCTCATTCCACTTTATTTACTGCATTATGAGGCAGAAGAGCACAAAACCTCAGAGCTCCTAATGAATGTAATAAACAGAACATGACTTCTTTTTAAAGTGGATCTTATATTAAGGGGCTAGTCATGTATTTATTTATTCCTTGTTGCGTGGGCTTTTTCATTTGTACAATTACATGTTAGGGTTAAGGTTGTTTACATTGCTGGCGACAAAAACGCTTACAAATATTTTGAGTAGGATGTTAAGCTTTAAAAAAGAAACACTATATTAGATTTTGATGGAGCGATTTTGTACCCCTGTGGTACTATTATTATTACTGTTATTATTTGGGAATTCCAATAATACTGAACGCCATAGGTTTCTAACTTTTTGGAGCCTCAGGAATTCAATTTAACTTATTAGGGGAAATTAACTGTACCCAACTGCAGGGAATCAAAGGTACCACCATGGTGCCAAACTCTAAACAAAGAAATGTTTATACTGAGCCTGAATTAAAATGTAGACTGCAGCATGCATGACATTATATTGCTTCAGACACTGAGGAATGTGAAATGCAAGGAATATATATAAATACATAAGATAGGAGGTTCTGATTTTTCTTGAACCATCTCAATTTTAAAAGGACCCCCAGGGTTCCTAGGGCTTTAGATTGCAAAACCACTCCTGCATTTTTAACTCATTACTGCAAAATAAAGCCTGGAAGAGAAGCTCGTTAGGGGGTAAAACAATTTCTTTATTGTTGCTTTTATGGCATATTCTAACTTTGAAATATTGCTGCTTTTTATTAGAGGTGCAAAAGGAAAATGTCATCTAAGCAATGCTGTTTCCATTTCCTGAAATCCTTTTTATTTTGGTCGTGTTCTTCGGGGCTTCACTCAAGTGGGGCACACTGCTTCAATTAGCCTGATGGGAGACATGTGGCTATTATCAGTACCAGCATCTTCCCTCAATGGGGCTTCAATTCACTGGCTCTCCTAGATAATTAAACAACTCAGAGGAAAGACACTGACTCTTCCGTGACTGCCTTTCATGATGTTTGGCATAACAAGCCTTAAAACCTTTTTTTAATATACAAAGAGACTGCTGTATTTGTTGTTGTTTCTTCAATATAGAATGAACAGGTAACTGCAAAAACACGAAGGGTAGCATTGATGGGGTAAATGGTCCCTAAAATAATTGAGGAAAACTGCTAATGTTGCTAAAGTGTATTTTAAAGGATCTGGAAAATGAATGAAAGGAACGCTAGCTCCTCATATCTCTGACTAACAAGTCATATTTTTTAATAATAAAGGAATCCTGATGCTGATAATGAAATTAAATTATTGACAACAGTCATTTCTATATGAATTTTAATTAAGATGCTCTTAAACTTAACATACTTACTTGTCAGATATTAAACAATTGCTGCAATCCTTCCACTTACTTTATCCATCAGAAAGTCAAGGGGAACTGCAGCATAGCCCAGAAATATAATGTGTAAGGAAGAAACCAACCCCGGATGGGACATTAGTCTGTAGGAGGGCAGACTCATATGTGCCCAGATGCCTCAACCCATTTAGTGTCACCAGCCAACCCAACATGCATGACAACAAAACAAACACCCACGCAAAATACGAGGGGACAAAGTGCAAACTGGACCGAGACAAGTGGCCTGAGTGGATCTGGAACCCTGGTCCATGGACTTGTGAAACAGCAGCACTAATCACTCCATCTCCTTTAATATTCAGCTTTGCATCATTGCTAGGAAAACCTTTCACATTCATAAGCAGAAGGTACAAGTCTTCTTTATGCGTTTGGTATGGGGAGCACATACTTATTTCAGGCAGGCCTTCTGAACACTGTTTTATTATTTGTGCTTGTGTTTGTTCAGATGAAACTGAAAACTGAATTGAATATGACAATTGAAACCAAATATGTTAAAAATAAAAACACAGTGCACATGCTTAGAATGCAATTTAAAGGGTCAGAAAAGTTGTGGTTCAAATGGACTTATGCCAGAAGAAAATGAAAAGTTTTGTGTACAACAAAAGAGAGGCAGAAGTTCATTTAAACTTGCTGGATTGAAACAGAATACTTTATACAGATGGTTAAAAGACTATTCATCTACTGATAAAATGTTTCAGTGTTTCCAGACCAATTATTCTTAAATACAATAGCTAGGAGAAAGTGGCTCACCAACTGATCAAGAGGGAAGAGAATTCAAAAGTTGCAATTAAACACATTTCTCCAAGAATTTTAAAAATAGCACAACACAGCAGTTCAACACAAATTAGGATGCACTAAACATTCAATAGAATAGTTTTGGGTGGAGAAAGTTATTCATAAAAATGCGTGTACTATTTAAAAGTATTTTTCAACTACCTCCACGACCCAAGAAGGCTGATACAAGCTGGGGGCTTACAGAAATCATCTGGAGCTGCTATTCTTTTCAGGCTTCCAAGGTAAAACATCGTAGTCTGAATCACAATCTGATTGTATTGCTGTCAAATAAATGAACCACATGCCATGACGCAACGTAAAGAGGCTTTGCCTCTGATGCTGACATCTGAGGTTCGATCCCCGAGAGGGGATCCAGAATTAGGGCGAAACACGTGTTGCGTACTCTTTGCATTATTTGACAGTAAGCTCTGCAACATATATATATATATATATATATGAGCCTAAGTTACATAAAATGATTATATAATACTGTATATGAATGATGACTATTAAAATATCTGCAAGATGCACCTATCAGGCACGAGGAAATCTGCTCTTATCTATAAAGTGCCATAAGGTGTCAGTAAATGCTCAAGGCTGGTTTCTGACTTAATACAGCCACTTTGGCTCTGTCCTTGGCACTGACAGATTGCCCATCAGGTTTCACAATTAATCCATTTATCTTATTTTAGGGAATCACATTATAACACAGAATCAACTGTTTTAGTTGATCATTCATTCTTCAGGACAATGAATTTCCATTTGGACATTAAAGCATTCTCAGCAACACAATTTTGTTTTTCTTCAGTTATAACAAATTAGGAAGACATGTGTCCAATTCATCTTTCTTTAGTCTTTCATTAAATACACAATTATTGTGAAGTATAATTCTTTACAAAACAACAGAACACTTTTCAGTTATATCAGCTTCACAATAACAAGCCGATCTACTGATAAAAATGTTTGTAAAGTAATATGTAGAGATACAGACAGATGGAAGATTTACCCAACAAGGCAGGGTAATTTTCAACTCTTGCCACATGAAAATATGTGTTTAGTTGCATTTCTATTTTTGGGATAATTTTGTAAGTGTTTTTGCTTTCTTGGGCACAAGCCTATTGTTTAAAAGTGGACGAATTAACAACTTGAAGGCTGAGATGTCCCTTTTTATTAAATAAGTTGTATTATATTTTATTAGTCATTACTTTTACTTGTCTCTTTTGTTAGCAAAATTAAAAGCTAAAATCACAGCAACAGTAACCATCCATCCATTTTCCAACCCGCTGAATCCGAACACAGGGTCATGGGGGTCTGCTGGAGCCAATCCCAGCCAACACAGGGCACAAGGCAGGAACCAATCCTGGGCAGGGTGCCAACCCACCACAGGGCCAATTTAGAATCACCAATCCACCTAACCAGCATGTCTTTGGACTGTGGGAGGAAACCCACGCAGACATGGGAGAACATGCAAACTCCATGCAGGGAGGACCCGGGAAGCGAACCCGGGTCTCCTAACTGCGAGGCAGCAGCACTACCACTGTGCCACCGTGCCACCCATAACAGTAACCATTTTTATGTTAAACTATAGTGAACAGTAACCAGTTATATTATAAAGAGGCCAAAGTAATAGAGAAAATCTCATATGCCCAACATATGAAACATTTTCATTTTTAAACTTCTATCTCTGTTTTTTGTTTCTATTTATACCTGCACACAAAGAGGCATATACAGTATTACTCTGAAAGAGAACAAATCATATTCAGGGATGCCTAAAGCTTATAAATATATTGCAGACATTAATTTTGCCCTATCAAGATATTTTCTCTGTATATGCGATAAGTAAATATATATAAAGTAACTCATGTGTGCCGAGGGGACAGTTTCAGGGCTCATTTAATAATGGCATTTGCACTCCGTGTCGAGGGTTGGTGCTGTTGTCGTCATGCTTTTCCCTTTCCTATTCTCAGGATGGAAGACTGATGGTAGAAGAAACTGTGACATCACTTCCACCTTCACCCATAACACCTCCTCTTCCTTTCAAGACTGCATAAAATTTGCATAAAATCACTTCCAAAAGATGGCAGTCAATTCTGGACTCACATCTGAGATGTTATTAAACAGCATATACTGATGAGCAGCCTATTGCTCATTTTTCTATTTTTTTTTAACTTCTGCAATATATTTGGATCAACTGCAGGTTCTCCAACTCTTTCTTTTTATTTTTGTAGGTTTGTTTATTACAAGTTGTAATAAAGTAATAAAAGACATAAATGAATATGTTTATATACATACATAATTTATGGCCTTTAGGGGGCACACCAGCTCCTCAAACCCAACACAGACAGATGCAGACATGAGTTTAACATGTTATATTTCCCACTAGCCAGCACACAGTACAAAGTACAAGCACAATAATAATGCACGCAGCACTTTCTCTTATTTGGCTTCTCTCTCTTTCTTTCTCTTCGTCCACCTCCATTCCTCCTTTAGCAAGCTTCTTCAACTCCCCCCTGACTCTGGCTCCTGGAATTAAGGCAGTAGGTTTCTTTTATGCTGCACCCAGGAATACTTCTGGTGGCCTGTTAGCGTGATTCAGAAGCACTTCTGGGTGAGGCAGAAGCCCGACAAAATAGGGCTCTGCAATCCCGCAACACCCCCGGCGGCACCCAAAGAACTACAATAGGGCTATACTGAACTCCCATGATGCCCCATTTGGGTATCCAAGGCACCGCTGCAACCCAGAGGGGCTGCCATCTAGTGCTCTGGGGGAGATAATCCTTTATGAAGGTGTCCTGGTTAGGTAAGGGTCCTGGCCATTGGCTACAACATACATATATAGATATTTCAAAGGTTTGGGGCAGCCACCCATATAATTGTTCCCGGCTGCAAAACTTCTTAATCATTAGATCCATGTTCACACGACTCCAAAATACAAAACACAACTAACTCAATATTCACAAGTTGGCGTCTTTAAAGGCCATTACAGGAAGTGATGTCATCAGGACCAGAACCAGAAGTGATGTCGTTGGCTGCCCCAGAGCCGGGCGGGATTTCCCTAGAATGGTCTGTAAGAGATTGAGAGAGAGAATCAGCGCACTTTGCCACCCCCTGGTCCGGCGTGGAATTGCATGTATTTGAGCCCTTTAGTTGTTTCCTAAACACGAGTGTGTGACAATATATATATATATATATATACGTAAAGAAAAATCTATCAGAGTGATTTTGATGAAAATCATAGGCCTTTTCACATTTTACATTGATCATAGCTGACATAAATTTCACTTGAATTGAATGACTTGTTTTGGAGTTTTCAGGTCCAACTGCCATCCTCACAGACACAAAAGTACACACAGAAATCATTGCAAAATTAGTTAAATTGTGTTCAGCAATGCATGTGTAAATTTGTTAAAAACTAAAACGCATAATTTTAACCCCATGAAAATACAAAGAAATAATGAACACAAAGATAACAGAGAAAATCTAATGTGTCCAGGCTCACTTCAGCCCTGTCACAGTAATTCCTTTTTATTTATACCTACAGAACCATACACATATATATCACTCCAAAAGAGATTAAATAATGACCAGAGATGCCTAAATCATGTTAATCCATGGAAACTTAAAGATTTGAGCCTGTCACTGTAATTCTGAATTGAAAGGTTTGTTTTTGAATTTTTGTTTTGGACTCACATCATCACATGTTGTATCTTGTACATACAAATATTATTGGAAAGGCATATTGTAAAGGCTTTCAGAAAATTGCAAAGTTTTTTTTTTTATCCACAAACACGGATAGCCAATAGACAACAGAGGAGACATTTTAACTCCTTCTCATAATTGACTCCTGACTTTGTGATCCTTGTGACCACAACCCTTGCAACGAGACCCTACGTCTTGATGATGGGTTTAGTGCTCATAGAAATCAAATATTAAAAAATGTAAATGTTGCCAATTAACTTTAAATTCAGAAACTAACATTGGGGTAACATGAAAGCACTCATTGTCAATTTTGGACATACCACCCTCTGGCAATAATCCACTTTCTGTCCTGGCCTGACGACTTTTGACATTCCTGTTGCGGCATATTTACTTCTTTCTGTCCTTTACTATACTTTCCTGCCTGCAATGTGTCTTCCTATCAGGCCAACACTATCTAAGGAACACCTCATTTGCTACTAAAGTGTCAAGATGTGAACTAGCATGTCTGTTTCGTAGTTAGCACTAATACATTGAAAGAAGCATCTCCTCAAGCCCATGATGAGTAAACTCTATGTTTTCCTGAGTGACCCAATTTGTTTTCCATTTTTGAAGGAGCTTTCAGGTATTTTTAGTTTGACCATTTAGCAATCATGTTCCACAGATATCCAAATATGTATGTTTGATGTATACGTGCTGAACATGTACAGTAAATAAATAAACACTTACTGTAAGTTTAAAATAAACCCCAGTGGTTATCAGTACATTTTTAAAATGTCTTCTCACAGTCAAACCAGTCAGAATCTGTGACAACCTATAGGATCATCAATAGTACAGACTGATTTTATAGAATGTCTGGATGTGCTATTGGGACAATTTAGCTCTTAGCTGCCCATATGGGTTTGATGGACAGAACTGTCTCCAATTGTAATTTTTTATATTCTGGTATTTTTATTCAAACCAACTCCTGTGGTATATGGAAGCTTCATAGATGGCACAGCAGCACAATGATTAGTATCCCAGCCTGGGTACTGCACGAAGATAGCATATTTTCCCTGTGTGTGCATGCCATTACTCCTGGTACTCCAGTTTTTCTCCCACATCCAAAGATTTTAATGTTAATGCAATTTGCAAATCTTAACCTGCCGAGTCTGCCCTGCACAGGACTGGCACATTCTCCGAGGCTGGTTACTGCTTTTGAGAGGTGACACATGGGTGATCATACTGCAGCTCTTACAAGCACCAAGTTTGGGGTGAAATGGCAGAAAAGTCTGGAGATTTGCACAGTGCTTGCCCTTCTCTCCCATACATAGGAAGTCAATGTCTCAGAAGCATATCAGTAGCCTTACTTGTCCACTGCCTCATGTGCCACTCCTTGAGGAACCCACTAGTTAAAAGGTGACTCTGATGACCAACATATTAGGCAACACCAGTGTTGTCTGGGCGTAAACTTCTGTACATCTTTGATCATTTGTCTTCCATCTAGGATGCTAACCCTTTTCATGTTTCAGTTGTGATTCTTTCATTACAGCAGGTTTGAATGTATAGCATGTATGGAAGTTACATATTCATGGAGGGCTGAATGAATATTATGAACGCCTCCATGCATTTCCACAGTGCTTTTCATGTTTTTCTTCAAATACACACAGCCATTTTGACCTTACTGTGTATGTAGGTATAACCAGAGTTAAATGCTAAAGAGAAAGTGCCTATACACTAATTAAAGCAGTGCATTCGCGAACCTTAAAGCATGAAGAGCATAAAAATACAGGCCATATGTTAAAGTTATGCACAGCTTTGGCTCCAGACATTTACTTATAACATTACCCATGACACAAAGTAATTTATTCAGACTTTGATCAAGCCAATTTCTCATCTTATCGTCAAAATGTTCCTCAGATAGCACAATCCAGGTTTCTTATGTTTGCCTTTTTTAAAATAAGAATAGTTTTCATTATAGGAGGAAAGATTATATTGACTTAACTAAGTTCTTACCGAAGTCTATTTTTTTGTGGATGAATAAAATCTCAGATTCTGATTCTTTTCATTGATGCTTTTTAAGTTTTTATGTTTTATTTATGGTAGAACTTGCTAAATGTTGACTTGACTGTCCATCACTTTCCCAAGATGTAATAAGCTTCATAAGATCTGTACATTTTTATCTGTTGTGGACTAAGCCCCGGACACAGACAGGCAGACATGATGTAAAACACCACCACACGTTTATTTACAACTATTTACAAAGTTCAAGAGCCACACAACCCACTTTACCCCAAGTCCAGGCCTCGACCCACACTTTGCATCAGTCTTCAGTCCACCTCCACTCTCTTCTCCTGCTTTGTCCACTCCTCACCCGACTCCAGCCATTGTCTGAAGGGAGGTGGCCCCTTTTATACACACCCGGATGTGCTCCAGGTGCTTCCTGGCAATCTCCCAACTTCTCGCCCCCGTGTGGCGGAAGTGCCGGCTGTGCACCCGGAAGCATTCCGGGTGTCCCCAGTCTTCTTCCCCACAGCCTTTCCGGGTGTGGTGGAAGTGCAGAGGTTCAGGGCTCCAAAGGCACGGGGGCGCCCTCTGGCGGTGACCATGGGCCCCTACAGGGTTGAGCTTCAAAGCCTTGTACCCGTGGCCACCAAAGGAACCAGGGTGGTTACTCCCACGTGGTCTGGGGAGGACGTAAGCCCTTTTTTGGTCTTCCTGGGTGTCCCGACCGGGTCGCCACGCCAGTCACCTTTGACACTGTTCCATTTATAAACAAATGTTGGTCCAACGCAGCAATTAGCACTGCTACCTCACAGTTCCAGGGAGGAGTTTGATTTCCATCATGTTATTTACCTGGCAACTCTAAATTGGCCTAGTATAACTGAAGATAGGTGTGTGAATGACTGAACTATGATGGCTCGCTGTCACATTCAGAACTGTTTGTGCCTTATGTGCCCAGTTTTGACTGTCTTTGGCTCCTTTTGAATGTGTAGGGGACAGTTCTGGAAATGGGTGGTGAGAAGGGTAAATGGGAGCTTCACTTGTCAGCTTACAACATAGTGTGACACTTACTTTGTCGAGCGAAGACCTTGTCACTCCTGTGAATTAATCTTCAAATTAATTTCATTCAGTGACGGACACCGGTGCCTAATCTAGTGAAAATTTAAATTGAGGTTAGTAATACAGACATTCCACAAAAGGAAATTTTGCAGTCAAGCTATTGACTGGAGAGGATAGTGGAAAGAGTTGGGATCAAATGGGATTTTGGCTCTGGTTATACTCCCAGCTGTGGTGCTTTCAGTTTACAATTTCTTTTTTTTCCTCACGCTGAATTGGGTTTCCTTTGCAGACTCTGGTTTCCTCCCACAGTCCACAAACATGATGCTGTTGGTTACTGGCAATGCTAAACTAGCTTGACGTGAGTAATTGTGTGAAAATGCCCTGCAATTGATGGGTTTCCTGTTCACTAATGGTTCCTATCTTGCTCTCGTCATTGTTCTGCTAGGGTGGGAGTTATATCAGTCAAGGGGGGCAACTATTGAGTGAACTTCTTGTATGCAGATAGCATAAAATCTTTCAAAGGTAGAACAGATTCCCTGTTTGGACAAAAGCAGTAGCAATGGAGACTGTGGAAAATAAATAAAAACAGGTAAATATATGGTATACTGTATGTAACAGGCGAAAAAACAAAGCATGAATTATAAACTGTAAACAGAGTTTCCGAAGACAGGGCCAGCCGTTAAAATCCAAAACATAGTAGCAAAATAGTGTGCTTGTTCCGTGATGAAAACTATGACTGAATGACAAGATGTGGTTTCAGATGATCAGAACATGAGACACAAGAGCAGGGCTGTAGAGCCGAAACTTACATGTGCTTCTGTGATTTACAAAGTGCATGCACCTATGACTGGACAGAAACAGTCACTTCCTTCTTTGTGTCTTTTCAATGCCATATAAAGAATGGTGACTGATGACCATCATTTGTAAATGAAGAAGGCTTAGTCCACAATTGGGTGAAAACCTCTGAAAGTGCATCCTTCCATCCACACTAAAAAGGTGTTTGTAATCACTGAAAATAAATCTTGTCAAAAATTCTCCAAAGTGTGTGCATCTAGGAATGCTTGGTCCCACATAGGCGTGTGGATGAGAAAACAAAGCTTTTTGAAAAAACCTGCATATAATTGTCATGTGATCGGGCACTGACTTCTATTCTGTTATGATGGCCTGTGGCTTGTTACCATAAGTTACTATATATTTTTTTATGGATTTTTAAATTGAGGACATCCTGCTGTTATCACTGACTTGAGCTTTGGCTTGTCCCAAGCCTTGCAGATGAATGGCGACCTTGAGAAATGTCACATGGAGACCACTGAGGATCCAAAGGCTACCTTATGTTCACAACATCTGTAAATATAAGAGACTTATGTAAAGTGGGATACATTTTTTTGTGCTCAGCTAGTATCTCTGCGATCACTATCTAAAAGTATCTATCTTACACCATATTGGAGAAACAGCTCATCTGAGGATGGCAAGGGTGAAGATTTGGAGTGAGGATAAACATAACGTGCAAATGATTCAAAAATGGCCAGTCTTGATCGTTTTTTAAGTTGAAAGAGGATCTCACGGCAAATTACGGAGTTTTCAGGTATTGTGGCATTCTGAGTATTGTGGAGATCAGGCTTAATCCTCATAATTCATATGCTGTTTAATGCTGGATGGCTTACATCTGATACAATCAGATGCAGTGGAAAAAGTAGGAGAGGGTCTGGAGACTTACGTGAATATGATATACTGTACTAAAAAAAGAGAATATTACAATTAAAGCTGAAATGTGCGATCCAGACTTTGTCCACATGACCAACTTCAAATACTTGAATATTTTGCCTTATATACTGTATTTTGGCTGGACTCTCATCCTATACTTTCCATGACTCTGGCAACATTTATGCATGTTTGTATGCTAACAAGTAAAAGCAACTATACATCATCTGCATCATCCTGTCTTATTTATTTTTCACAAGCTGTTGGTTGTCCACGTACTTTGGGCATCTGTGTTTGCACTACAAACAAACATTGTTCCTGGCTGAAAAACTGTGCATGTCCAATAGGAAAGTTTTACACACTAGTGTGGACTGAAAAGATCTGAAAGAAAAATAGCATTTTAATTTTGTCCGTGTTAGCGTGGACTAGAAACTTGAAACAGCAGTCTGGGGGAAATCCCCATAAGACCTGATTGTGAGAGGTAATCCTGTGTATACCAGCACTTGTCAATTAACATTGCTCATGGCTACATATGGCATAGATGGCCTTAAAACTGTCTCCATGAAATCCTCTCCACAAATTATGCAACACTAGTAAATAAAAGGCTATCAGAAGGGTCAAATGTAAAGGAAGCGGCCATTGCATTTCTGGTTGAATATTTACCATTAGACAGTCTGCAAGATTATAGTCAAGCCTGTAAATTTTACTTGTGTTTTTAAAAGACTGAGAGACTGGATTCTGTGCATGTTTCAAATCAATGAACATCTAGTCAGTACACAAAATGGAAAAGTCTGTAATGCTTTTGACATCAATAAAAGTAATATAACTGTAAGGTTTAATTAGCCCAAGTGGTTAATATATTAACGTTAGTTCCTTGCAGATCTTGAATCACAGACTGGGCACTGGCATGTAGGGTCAGGTCAACTGGAAACTTTTTACTGGCATCCAGGTTTATTATCGCCTTCTGTCCAGTGCTACCTGGATAGGCCCTGTGACCCTAAATTAGATAAGCATTTTAAGAAACAGATGAATGGGATGACGTTATAATTTTAAAAAAATAGGACTTCTCACTTTTCAGTTTGTTTTCTAAGACGAGTAAAGACTATGTGGCGACATATAAGAAAAGACAGCATTCTGCAGAATTGCTGCGGGAGCACATTATGGGATATATTTCATCATTAATTGCGAAAGACTGAAACTTGATGAGAAAATATTTTAATTGGAATCAAAAGATTTTGAAAGGTCAAATAATTACTGCCTCACAATAAAGTGAGTTTGATTAGAACATAAGCCCAGAGCACTCTGGCTGGGCACAATAATCATTTATTTAAACAAACAAAATAATGATAAAAGTTGGACCAGATGTGAAAATGATTTAGCTAGCTGTAGACACAGGCCAAATTCATTTTGTCGTGGTTTCTTTTCCTTTGAAGAGTGCGACTTTTTTTATTTCTTTCAATTAAAGATACCACAGCAACCTGAAATCTAGCTCTTGACAAACTTAAGCAGGCATAACAATTAAAACAGACTTTTAAAGGCTCCCATGTTAGGCTATATTATAGCACAGTAGTGAAAAGTATGTGTTAAAATATCAAACTGAAATGTTGACAGTAAGGAAATGAACAATAATATTGGAATGTGATGTTTCCCTTGCTGTATTTATTTACTCAGATTTATTCAGTCACTCGGCGGTTTAACTGACTAAGCTGTCCTGTCAGAGCTTTCTTTTTGTTGAGAGAATGGAGTTCACAGACGACTGGATTTGAGTTTTAGAATAAGGCAGACATATTTTTTTAAACGGTTTCTTTTTCTAAATAAACAAAGCCAAAAGGATGAAATCCCTTTCAAATTTTTAGTTTAGCATTAGCTTTTTGTCCTTGAGCTATCAAAGACTGATGTGTTAAAATATGGCTTATGTAGCCAAATGTACTGTAACTTCTGAATAAAAGATGGCTTACTTTCTGAATTGTCATTGACAATGTAGGCTTTCAATGGATGGATCATATCTCCTAATCCTTATTTAACATTTAACATTTAATTTTCAGTATGTAGACTGTTACGTTAGGTTATTTTAGGGTTGTCCTGGTGTCACATCTAGTTAGTTATCTGATGTGAAAGATCAAGGGTATTCTCGAGTCATCCCTGACCCGCATTATAAATGGAAGAGATGCCAAAATGTGAAAATTAGGTGATTTTATTGTTACTATTATACAAAGGAGAAAAATGAGATATGTTATTTTTATTGGTTGTTTTTTTTTTTTTTTGTTTTTGTGCTTTGTCCCTCAGGGCCACCATATTACACACACACATACACAGAAAGCAATAAATCTTAATGCCTCTCTAGGCCTTTGCACACATCAATCTGTCCATACAGATGGGTGACTGGTCCACATTTCCACTTTTCTAACATTTGAATTCCCTTTTTTCTATGACTTGAATCATAGCCCAACTCATCTCTTGACTTCAAGTTCACTGGAGAACTAAAATGGCCTCTAAGAACCAGCAAGGGATTAGGTTCCTGAAAAAATCCCCTAATTGTTTCTGCGGTCAGGAATTCATTTCTATAAAAGCAGACTCAAACATGCAGCACAGAGCCTCTTGGCACCAGATTTCTTGCAGGAAAAACCTGAGGCACATGACTGCAAAGTGGTATGCCACTTGGTAAGGCGCAGTTGGGAGGAGAAACCAATGGTGAGATACTGACAAAGAGTAAAGGGTTAAGAGCCTTGACAAACAGGTATAAAAAGATCTTTTATTAAAATCTATAAGTCGCAAACAGTAATCTAAATTTGATTCGGGTCTAACAAATTCAAAAAGGCCTAAATACTATAAAGAAAGGCCTAAGGTCTACAATCTTAAAAAATACCCAAAACCTACAAAACACCAAAAAATGGAGAGGAGAACCACCAAAACTCCTGGCCCAAATAAACAAGAGTAGTAATTTATTTATTTTAAGTTATTAAATTAAATAAAGAAAATTCAAAACATTCAATAGCCCAACAATTAATAAAGTAACAAAAGATAACAACAAAAATGAATTTCCAAAAGTAACAATACTAAAGAAACCAAAAAATGAAATCCAATAGTAAAAACCAAAGCAAGTTAATAAAGAACAAATGCCAAATATAAAGAAAAACACAAAAGTAATGTAGCTGAACATTGTTGCCTAAATGTTAATTGCTCTCTCTCTTCTGCAGACAACTAGAAAATAATCACAGAAAAAATGTCACACTTATAATTTAATAACATTGTTTCACTAAATGGACTGTAATGAAGAAAATAATACATCTGCAAACTGTCAATGTTCCAGTTAGTTCCTTTCGTTAAAAACATATATAAACTGACATCACAATACTTTTTACACAACTTGAAATATGAGTTACAGAGTCAGCAGTAATCTGACATGGAGAAAGGAGAAAGAACACACAAAACTTTACCTGCATATTCTGTGACAAATGTACGTATGGCTGTCTTGTATACTAACTTTTTATACAGAAAAATGCTGATTTTTATTTAATTTAGTATTTTACATTTACATCTGATTGAAATGTCATGTGTTGCTTGTTACGATTAAATTCTGCAGTAGCTTTATGTCAGGCAGAACAACAACTTTAGATTGCCTCTTGTGTCAAAACATCCCTTTGGGCCGTTCAACTTTCTGGTAGAACAAAGCAATGCACACACAATGAAAGAAAAGAAAACTGTTGAAAGTGCCATCATGAATTTTATATATGCGCACTGTCTCATAATTGAGTCTTTCTTTGTTTGTCTCCAAGTGGAAAACCCAGAACACAGAGCTTCTGTAAAAGGCTGCTGCCTCCATGGCACTGGGAAGCTAAGATGCTAACTGTTTTGTCATAAGCTTATTGTTTGGAAATGTTTGCATTGTAAAATTGTGAGTATGATTTTACATTAACACAAGGCAGTAGGAAAGTGTTATCAGGATGCCATGCTCATGGGCAATTATCGAGAACAAAAGAATTCAGAAGTCACTTGCGTAGCCTGGAGATTTACAGTGCTGAAAAAATGAAGGCCAGTTCTAGTGTTAACAACAAGATTTACAAAAAACAGTGCAAAACCAAGGCACATATATGAAGTCGAAGTACAATGTACTGGCAAAAGTATCAATGTGCTAAACAAACTAGATGGAAACAGCCAATAAATTCAAATCATAATAATCACAAGAAATAATTTAAACATGAAATGCTGAAGGAGCTCAAGAATGGTGACTATTGCAGAGGCACAAAAGTACATAGTACTTGACATGTGATATTAATTGCATTTTATAGGCATAATTTTACATTGTTCATGTTTTTTTTTTTGTGCTTAGGATTAGATTTTTAAATAGTTTTTTAAATTCACAAAGTTTTTTTTTGTTAATATCTTGGTTTTTTTTTTACTGTATGTACTCCAAGTACACCTTTAAGTGCTGATATCATGGAAAGTGACGCTATAAATGTGGCAGTGGTCACACACTCACTATTCTTTAGTGGTAACATATTACTTTTCTTTCCAACTTATAGTTTCTGAACAAGCTTTTGAACTCTTTTTTGAACTTCGACTTGATTCTGGTCTTGCCGTTTTGTTTTGTTTGTACAATCTATTTCCATCTTTGACTGTGTTTCTAGAGAATCTTCATATCGCCATTAAGACTGAAGACAGGAGTCTTGACCAATAAATGAAGTGGAGAGGTGCATCTTCAATTCTAAAGCACATCATTATGGGAAAACATCTTTCCTGTTTATTTTGTAGGTTGAGATTTCCAGAAGTTAAGTATTAATAATATTTGAGCAAAAAATGCAAGCCTTTTGCATATTATGAGCATACACATGGATAACAGACATGTGGACTAAGCAACACAATTATTGTTTTTTTTTTCCACAGACATTTTTCACATTGTTTGCTATTGGAGAGAATGGGTCACAATTATGTTAAATTATATCAAAAGCTTTTTCCTCTTTTTCTGCATAAAAACATGACATTACATTTTTTTTCTCAGCCACCACTACAGACTAAATGTGGTAACATGTAAAAAAATATTTTTCTTTATAGTATTCTTTAAGTTTATATTCTTTCCCTCACATAAATTATGAAAGGCAAAATATTTAAAAAGAAACTAAGCAGAAATGCAGAGACAAGAAATACTACTCAGAGTGAAGAAATACTATGACAGCTCCAAAAAAAAACACCCTTGAGCATTTCTACATATATTATACTCTATAGAGGCTTCTTTTCACAGATCTCATTACAATCACAATTAAAGATAATTAAAGCAATTTATAAATAAATATCTAAATAATTATTTGCAGACAAGCTGTTCTCTGTACCTTGTCAAATCTAAATATTTTCCTTGTTCTCTAGTAACATATTTAAAGAATGATCAAGTGCATATCATGCCATTTCTCAAAATACATTTTTAAATTAAGCTAGGAGAGTGTTACAGCATACGAAGGATAGGAGCGGGCATGACATGTTGAATAGCACATATGGGTAAGAATGTTACTATACTGTAAGTGTATAAACCTATAATAGTATTACTAAGAAATTGATGTCACGTAAACAATGCATTTTTTGTCAGTAGAGGGAGCCGTAGAGCCTACTCTATTTTTAGAATAAATGAAAGACTTGGCATGCACAATCAAATGCAATGTGATTTTTTTTGGTAAAATGACTGTTACATCAGAAAATGTCACAGTGATTTTTTGTTCATCTTTTTCAAGATGAGATTTACCAAGACTATGATATTTGAAACAGATATGCAGTATTTATTGAGTCACACACCTTTATACAAGAGGCAAGAGCATAAACAAATTTCAGTGTGCTCTCTAACATTTCAATAAACAATGATGACAGTGTTTTAAAGTCTGACTTACTGTAAAGATGTGACTTATTAATAAGAAATAACCATTTCCTGAATATTATACCTTTGTTTACCCATTTTGTTGTTTATTATGTTTCAAGATGATGGCCTAGAGCAGGGGTCCTCAAGCACGATGCTGGAGGGCCGGAGAGGCTGCAGGTTTTTGCTCCAACCTAATTGCTTAATAAGAAGCACTTATTGCTGAAGTAACATTTCTGCTTCACTTTAGTTGTCTCGCTCATTCAGATTTTGAATCCTTATTGCTTATTTTAGTCTTAAACAGCTGTGTTTTTGGTTTTTAATTACTTCTAATTAGCAATAGCATGCAAATGACAAAAGAGAGCAGCATTTCTCTATTTAGCTTGATACCATTTACACCAGTGTGTATTTATCATGCACTTTTGGGTTTAATTGAATACTTGGAAGGAAAGTGAAGAGAAAAAAGTGAAGGACTGAGAATTAGCCTTCAAATCATTTGGATGATATCCTTAGAAAGAGGAAGAAAATCTAGGATATGAGAATTACCTGACATAGCAGAGTTAAAGCACTAACAAGCCATGAAATTAAATTATTGGCAAGAATTGCTTTCTAATTAAGCAACCGGGTTAGAACAAAATCCTGCCACTGCGGCCCTCCAGGACTGTGATTGAGAACCCCTGGCCTAGAGGATGCCGGCTGCAGCAGATGCAGTGAGGACACAGGGCATACAATCAAGAAAAGACAAAGCCTCTCAAGGTTAAGACATACTCTATTAGTTTAAATCAATAGGATGATGGCTTATTCTTTGGAATTGCATAGGATGGCTAGATAATAACTTAAGGTTATGGTGACATCCTAGATGGGAACTAAAAAGATTTCAGATGACATGCTGCAATAACAGAATTTGTTTTAGTCTGTCTTTTTGGACACCTAAATTGAGAGATATCAAGGGAATGCTGTGAAATTAATAAAGGGAAGATCAAATTAACATAAAGTCACAATGTATTTGGGTGGCACTGCAGGGGAGTGGTCAGTACTGATGTATCATCTATTCATTGGCCTGAATTAAAATTCAGTGCCCAGTGTTGTGGTTTGCGTGAAGTCTGCAAATTTTCCCCATGTCTGTGTAAATTCTTCTTTGGATGCACTAATTTGCTTCCAATCTCTGAAAGTCACATGTGTTCAGTCTTTAAGTTGATATTCTAGTTTGCCCTCTGGTGTTTGAATGTGAGGATACTGTATTAGGTTGACAAATCATCCAGTGTTTGTTTCTGCCACAATAGGCTGCTGCCCTTCATAAATCTGAAATGGACTGAGTAGTTTGGGGAAAATCATGTTATTAAGTGTATACTTGAAATTGTTGCTGACAGATTTCATTTAAACATGACAGAGAAAACCAAGTTGAAGAATTTATTTATTAGTTTGAGCATAATTAGTTTCTTATTTTCTAAAAGTGTAATTAAAATGTATATGAAGAAAGGCAAATCATGCCTTTCCAACACACAATAAGTGTCTTTGTGGTGTAGTAAACAAGATGGTTGTTGTTCACCACCTTGACTGTGATCTCTGTGTGTTGGTGAATATTAAAACAGGTGATCAATCGGAGGAAAGCCTATTTGCAGCAGAAAACAACAGGCCATGCGTACTTAGCGCCATGTCATCACAGTTATTTCTGTTATATTTTCTGTGAGTGAAATGCCAAAATTCTGCACATCACTTGTTCAAAAAGCATTGCCTTCTTTTGTCTACAGTTGTTACTGAACTATGGCTTACCTGTTTTTCAGAACTTCAGAAACTAAATTCAAGTTCAAGTTTATTACAACATGTACAGAGTACAATGAAGTTCTTACTTCAATGTCCAAAGATACAGTAGGTACATTATGTTGTGTTTTTCCTGTAACATTTTCTTCAACCAAACCATTTAGTGAATTACCTTAATCCAGTTTTTAGTTCATAGAAGGCTTTTGCCTGTCCTGACACACTCCAGTTCATCACAAGGCCCACTCATGCACACACCCACACTCGCTCATTGTGAGCCAAGTTCAATTTGCCAGTTAGCATCACACACAAGAATTTAGGAAGTGGGAAAAATCTCAGAAAAAAATCTCCAAGGACATAGGAAAAATATGTAAATAAATTGCCCCTCATTTTAGAGACCATGGTCCTTGTGATAAAGCTTTACTATAATCCTCTAGGAAATTATAAGCTAATCAGGAAAAAATAAGTCATTATTAAAATTTGATAGCTTGGTAGAGAAAAATAAAGGGTCAGGGTTCCTGATATTGAGGCTCTAATTATCTTAAGCAAGTAGTCTGTAATACAGAAGGTCAGAGTTGACGCTAGACATTGACTGAGTAGATACTGGCCTAGAGGCGTGATGACTTGTGTGGTGCCAGATCCAATCGCGAGTGTGGTGATTTCCCAGGGGGGGCCCTCCTCCTGGTCTTCAACTTCACATGTGAAAATGACGGTGCCGATCTTCAGATGCGGTTGATAACATGGCAGTTAGCAAGATAACCCCCCTCCCCAACTGAGCCGAAGATTTGACATGCAGTCATGAGTACAACAATCTCCAAGTGGGACTCTCTTTTGATATCATGTACGAAACCTGGGCGCTTGCACCCAACACCGCCTAGGGGCACCATGTACCCTTGAGCCAGCCCTGCAGAAGGGACTGTTGAAATGTAGATCTTATACAGAATGTGCTTCTCTCTTGTGGATACAGTGTTAAACAATGTGCAAATATGACAACATTTGTCCAACCATTTTAAGCTACATGACACACCACTACATGAAAAATTATTAGTGAAGGGATTTTTAGAAAAAGAAAACATTCCAGTTATAAATGGGTTCATTATTCATTTTTTAGGTGTTTCTCTGTATCAGTTTTTGAGGTTGGGCAGTTGTTACTTGCTGAATCTTCCATTAGTTATTTTAATTAAAATGTCATTTTATTGTTAGGAATTCTTTTGTATCATTTTTACCGCAGTCTTGGTTATTTATAATGTTAGGATTGACTTCACTGTCTTAGGCACCATAATGGAAAAGATGATGTGGATGGAACACTGGCTGATGTTGCTTTGAGAGATCCACACTTATCAGATAGCTGTTATATTTATTATCATCAGTATGGATTAAAGCTTTATTAGGTGGTGAGTTACAGTAGCTCTCATAGCAACTCTAAAATAACCATGAATCCCTTCTTCCAAAATCTTCCTCTCCCAAGAAAACCAGGAAATGCTGTCCATTTTGTGTCATTTCTTAAGCCACCTTACTAGCTGAACTGCCCAGCAAAATCAAAAATCACTACCATCAGCATGTGGCCAGAAATTAGCACTGAGACTCACATGTTTCTGCATATCACAATGAGCTCCATAGTTTAATTCTATGAATAAACTTCTCTTTTATCTCTTTAAAGTGATAAGGCTTTTGATAACTTGTTTTTATTGATGTACAGTACGTTGGATTTGTATCAGATCTTTGAAGTCTTTAAACAGTAATATAACTGTTTTCATTTGAGGACATAATTTAAATGTCAGCTTTAAACTGGCTCTGTGGGGGTGTATGTGTGAATTGGCCCTGCATTGCATGGGCATTCTATTCCGGGGCCAGTTCCTGACCCCCGGTGACTCTGAATTAACAATGTTATCATTGGTTTGTATTCTTTTATTTGTATATTCCTTTTACGATCTCGATCCTTTTCATAAATTCTTTCAATGGTATACAGAAATGTACTAAATACGTGTAGGGATGTCATCAAGATTATCTGATGCTTTTTCTAGTATTTGATTTTGCTTGTTCAAATTTTTGGGTACAGATAATATGCCAGTTTATATAAAACCACAAGGCATTCAAAGCACAAATCTAGGGTTATAGGGTAAAATGGCTAAGGTGTAGTTAAAGGCAAAAAAATATCAAATAAAAAATGCAGATGACATCCCATTTCCTATTGACATATGATTCCTGATTACTTTATAACCCTTTTATTAAATCAAAAGTAAACAGAAGAAATCAGCCAGTTCAGCTTTGCACTAAGAAATATCAGCATTAAGTTTGAGCCTGGGGATGTGTACTTAATAGCTCTTCAAAGAATGATCCATTTAGAATACACAAACAGTCTGATAGATATCATTTGGCTTGGTCTAAGAGAAGGTTCACATTCTCCATTTAAAGGAAGGAAGTCTGGGAACCTAAAATTACCAGGACACGCTCTCTGATGTCATCTCTCATTTCACTTTCCAGTCTTTCATACGCATATGTCTCCCTGTAAAATGTTACAGAATGTTTGCTTCTTGAGATAAATGTAGCATTCAAATGTTCAGATCATGTTAATCGCTAAGGCTATGCTTATCCATTTTCTGAACCCAGTTTTCAAAAACACTAAAACTGAAAATTTCTGCCACCAAGGCTAGCTGCAGTTACTGATCAGCATTTCAACCTATCCAAGACTCAAAATACAGGCTGTGAGAAGAATAAAACAAGGGGACGAGCAGAAGACAAGGAATGTAATGCAACAAGTTTTCTCTCCAGTTTTTGTGACCCTTGTCTTTCCACATGTGAAAATTCCAAAAGTAATCTGTGAATGTAAAGCGATTTTCTATATAACTATGTGAAGTGTTAAGCTAATCAGGGTAAGATGAGTAAGTACAGGGTGGGACATGGAGAATGGCAAAGAGCTCTGTCATGGTGTTCAGGTGAAATTGGCTAGCTCTGTAGTTCTGACATGCCATACTTATAGGAATGATGTATTTCTATCCTGGAAGTATAGGTTTGTAAAGGCCCCTTCAAGTTCACATGTGAGGAATTCATGAAACATTATCCCATTGTAAGGGGTCCTTGAAAATGCACAATTCAGCAATTGGTAAAAAAAAAACCCCAAAAAACAAAACAGTGGCGCCATCCAGTACAGGGTTTGCTTCTCTTTTGTGGCTAAACTAAAAAACAACAAGAAAACACGACAACATTTGACAGCAGTTGTTTCAACATTTTAAACCACACTATAGACCACCGTACGCAAAATTATTAGTGAAGAGATTTCTGACAAAGAGCACATTCCGAACAAGAATCATGACATGTTTACCAAAATTAAAAGCAGCTACAGTGCTTAAAAACGTATTAATCCCCTTGGAAGTTTTCACATTTTATTGTTATACAACGAAGTGAATTTAATTTGTCTTTTTTGACACTGATCAACAGAAAAAGACTTTAATGTCAAAGTGATAAAAAGATCTCTGCAAAGTGATCTAAATTCATTCATCCCTTTCAAGTCAGTTTTTAGTAGATGCATCTTTGGTAGCAATGACTGCCTTGAGCTTGTGTTCACAGGTCTCTATCAGCTTTGCACATCGGCGCACTACACTTTCCCTTCATGTCCTGCTGCATGAGGATCACGAGTGGACATCCTTTGTCAAGCCCAGCTACAAACTCTGACTCAGCCATTCCAGGATATTAATATTGTGGTTTTTAAGCCACTCCTGTGTAGCTTTGACTTTACTCTTGGGGTTGTTGTTTTTCTGGAAAACAAATCTTCTCCCAAGATTCAGGTTTCTTGCATGCTACATCAGGATTTACATTTATTTTGTTGCATTCCTTTTAATCCTCATGAGCCTTCCAGAGCCTTCTAAAGGGAATCATCCCTATATAATGATGCTGCCACCACCACACTTCACAGTGGGAATGGTGTGTTTTGATAATGTGCATTGTTTCACTTACATGAAGTTTAGTCTGATGACAAAAAGGACTTAATTTTGCTTTAATCAGACCATAGAACCTCCTAGCTGAGTTCACAGTTGCCCATATGCCTTTTGGAAACTTTCTGTGAAATATTTTTTTACAGTGGATTTCTCTTTGCTACTGTCCCGTAAAGCTGTGACTGGTGAAGCGCCCAGGCAAGAGTTATTGTATGCAAAGTCTCTCTAGAGTTCTCATAGGTCTGTTGCTGTCTTCCTTTGCTGGTTTTATTCTTGCGCAATCAATCACTCTTTTTTGGTGAAGGGTCCCATCCAGGCAAAGCTACAGCTGTACCAAACTCTTTCCATTTCTTAACTATTGTTTTAATTGGACTCCAAACAGTTTTCACCCACTTGGATATTTTTTGGTCTCCATTCCCTGTTTTTCAATCACCTTTTCCATGTTACATGGAGTGTTTTTTCTTATCTTCATTGTTTAGGTCAGGCCATGACTCATCACAAGTTGGGCCTTTCAGATAAGATGTATTTATACTACCGTCAACTGAAACACAAGACATGTTATCTGCATTGAACTAATTATGTGACTTTTAAACTAACTGGTTGCACTAGTGGTGATTTAGATGTGTTATATTATAGGGGTGAATACTTGTGCGATTAATTAATTTGTGTTTTACATTTGTAATTAATTTAGACCACCTTGCAGAAATCTGTTCTCACTTTGTTTTTCTGTTGATCAATGTAAAATTAAGTCCATTGTGATTCAATGTTATATAATAATAAAATATAAAAACGTCCAAGGCAGTGGATACTTTTTATAGGCACCTTAAATATGCTGTTCAAAAGCATTGCATATTCTGTTACTGCTTTCAATGTGGGAAGTTATGAAGAGGTTTGTCTGGCTAAACTAATGTGTTTCAAGCATAACTGTGGTCTTTGGAATTGTTGTCCACCCTAAGTGACAGCAAGTAAACACCGACAACAGAGAATACACTCTATATTAACTGGAACATCAGACGATGCATACACAGCAGGCAGTGTAGTGTTATGGTTAAGGCTCTTGACTTCAAACCCTGATGTTGTGGGTTCAAAACCTGCTACTGATACTTTGTGACATTTAGCAAGTCACTTGACCTGCCTGTGCTCCAATTGGAAAACCAAAAGAAATGTAACCAATTCTTTCATAAATGTTGCAAATTGTCCCAAATAAAGGTGTCAGCCAAATAAGTAAATGGAAATGAAAATACAAGAAACACAGAGATATCAGTATGCATGGTTGTTGAGTAACCTTGTGATACAGACTGTCCATACATCTAATGGTATGAGTATTAATGTTCCTGTATCACTTTCTAGAATATAGGACAGAAAAGAATGGCAGAGCACTTTAAAAATGCTGTCTACCTTTGTAATTCAGAATGTGATATATGTGCTTGGTTACACAGATAGCTTAGTGTAATGTTTTCTGATCTAGTAGTTTACCTTGAATGAAGACATCAGCCAAATACTGCATATCGTTATGTCAGTACAGAATGGTGCCAGTAAAATTTAATGTTGACCACTACCCACTGTAGTGCTTTGTGGTCTATAACAGTTACTCATAGAATAGGCCAGGCTTCATTATTCCTTCCATGACAGATGAGACATTGACCAATGTCAATCCTATGAAAAATGGATTTGGTTGCATGACCTGCTGGAGCAGGGTGTGACGGTGCGGGTCCTGCTCCATGTACCCTCTTACTGCTTAGGGAGCCTCTTTAACCCAACACTGTCCACTGTCCATAACATAACCGAATGAGCTGGCAGATGAGGACAAATCACACATGGAGCAAGGGGAAGGTGTAAAATGTGCAGTGCTTTTATTAAATAACAAATATCAAAACAGTGTCCAAAGTGCAGGTCTCCAAGTTCATAAATAAATAATCTTCTAATAAAATAATAATACATGGCTGACAGGAATCTAACCATTAAAATGAGCCTTGGCGCAACCCTTCAAAACCGCTGTCTCCTCAGCTTAGCCCAAATGGGACCTAGCAACCGAGGAGCCGACTACTTGACAGGCACAGCCTTCGATCTATACGGACATCATGTCCAGGTCCCTGCCGCTTCCATGGTTCACTGCAGGGCTCCTGATCTGGACTCAGGCTCGGGTCCTTCCCTTCCATGGAGACAGAAAGGCTCCCTTTCTGAATCTCTGTTGCCAGCTCCCACTGCCTTTCCTGAGTTAAACGGCGAGTGGCACAACTCCTAGTCACTCTAGTTCTCTGTAATGCTCAGGATTAGCATTTCAACACTGCAGCCCCAAGTATCGGCCGCAAGCACTCCTCCTGGGACTCTCATCGTCCATGCTGTCTGCTTCCTCTCACGCACAACTGCTCTCTTTTGCTCCTGCCTTTCCTAGAGGTAACCTCTGTTTCACTTTTTTTTCTCCCCCCCTCACACTTGCGCTAATCCTTAAAAATGGGGACATAGCACAGGTGTGGTGATTAGTAGCTTCCAGTATCAATTTCAGGCACAGTTGATTCTGCATCTGTGCACTTAACTGCAGGGACACCCGTGCCTGCATCACGCACGGGAACCGCTTTTGCCACGCTATCACGCTCTGCTTAAGCCGCAAGTGCAGCGATTATTTATTTAAAATGGTGCAAAACAGCCATGGATCTCACTTTACCACACAGGGCTCCAGTCAGTGACAGGATATATTTTAAAAAACGAATCACATTCCCTTTGGATTGCATGTGTATAGTTAAAATCTTCCCTCAATGAAACAGCACATCATTTTTAAACCTCCTGTACTTGTAAGCAGTATAATAACCATCAAGGTTAGACTATAAAAAGCACATCAGCTCCATTAGAATGAACTCAAAGTCTTGTAAAAAGTATCAAGCATTTGGAAAAAAAAAACTTTTAGAATTATCTGTTTATGCAGGTGACAGTACTGTATATTACTGAGCCATACACTGTATATTTTCATAAGTATCACATGTATTAAAAAAATTGCAAAAAAATTCACAGTTCAAAATTTGCTTGAATAATATTATATCCTGTGAATTGTCTTGCACATCAAGTTAATTTTAATCAGTTCTCCATCATTGTCTCACAACAGTTCTCTTACGTAGGAATTGCAGTCACACAATGTCGCAAACACCTATTCAAATTTAATATTAGTAACCTGATGAAAAGTGTTAAACAAGATGTTATCTGCTGTTCAGGCCTTCATCTCATGTTAGCTGGGTGAATTAACGCTGTTCAAATTAATATCCTTTGCAATATGTTTTTTTGCAGATTATTATGTCTCTCTATTATAATAAAAAAATCCTAGGATGAGACAAGACTTTATAGCCTGGGACAAAATGTGACTTTTTCAGAGAGATACTTTCATGTTCCGTGAGACAAGACTTTGTGTCAAGAAATTTAACCACGCCTGGGGCCGGAAATAAAAGACAAAGAGTAGATGACAAAGTAGAACGTCGTAAAGAATTCAAAAACGTTGGCGCGGTACACATGCAGAGCAGGTTGGAGAAAATGTAAGTACTAAAATTCGAAAGTCTCAAAAAAATGATAGTAAAGATCACATTAGCGCAAACAGACAGAAATTATTACTTGGTGAAATAATGGAACAGAAAAAGGTACAGAATATATTGTTCTGATTTAAACTTTACGTCGGAGACTTGTAGATCATCTAATTTGTGTTGCCATCAGGGAAATGTAGTGTTTCTTCCCAATGAAGAGGTGTATCCGCAAGAATTAGAAGATTTGTTGTTTGGTGAAAGTGAAATCCACGAGCAGCAGAGACGCAAAGTGGCTGGCGCATAGTGCAGGCTGGTGGGGTTGGTGAGCGAAGCCCCCAAGTAAATTTACAAATCATTCTTAAAAAATGAAATAACTATAACTTTGTTAATTTGGAACACTAAAATGCTACAAATTAAAAAAAGTCCTCAAAGTTCCTTAAAAATCATGGCCATTTCAACATTGCTCTGCCCAGTGTGCAAAATACCCAGTGGTAATTAAGAGCTCCCCTTAACACTTCAGCATTGTCTGAACACTGCTGATTTAAAATATGATTTCAGAGCACATTCAGTGCTGTGCAGTAAACAAGCTACAGGTATACAGTACATGGATATATAATCTGTAAACAAAAGCCACACCACCTTGTACTTCTGACCAGCAACACACAAAATAATTACTCTTCAAGACACATACACACTTAGACATAATGTGCAGATCCTAAAATTGCAACTTTATTATGCAAGTTATGGTAATTGAATGCTATGTCCTAATTTTCCACTGTAGCCGTAGCCATAGCAATCCCTGCCACAACAATCTCAAAAAGTGATTTTGAGAAAAATTAAGATTCAAAGAGCAACAACTTCGGTGTCTCTTTAAATATTTGTTGGGGCCAGTACCCTAGATGCAAAAGGAGGTGGCCCTGTCTCCTTGGGTTTAACACACAGGAGACAGGGCAATTGACAATAACAAAGCAAATTCATAATAAAACAAAATGCAATAATTAATACATAGCACAGTATTATATAAATATAGACGAGCAAAACCAAAAAAAGAATTAATAACTAAATATACAAAACAAATTTTGAAAACACAAAAGTTAAATAAACAGAAAAATGCACAATCCATGTAAAGAACCATGGCAACCTAAAGCAGAAACTTGTCATTTTAAGGATAAAACAGGCTAAAATAAATTGAAACACCCTAACAGGTACCTTTTCCTGATTAGATATTTGAAAATCATGTAGTAAACACTAAGGTGGAAGGACAGCAGAGAACACTGAATAACAGTGTGTCTCAATGTTAGGCTTGTTTAAAGAGCAATAATAAGCAGCAACACAGTACTTTATGACTTTAGCGAGAATGAGTACTTCAATTTCTTTTTGTTATGGTCCATAGGAAGCTCCTCCAAACAACAGATGTGAACCTAATGGTTAATTAGGCAGCTCCAGAACCTCCCACATTTCTTAACTTGGCCAAACACAATAATAAGCAAGTTTGAGTAAATGGAAGTGAAGTTGAAACGCCATGAAGCTAGCTAGAAAATCTGTAATCAAAAGTTCAGTCTGATCTTTTGCCAAACCCAAAAACAATGCACAAAGTCAAAGTTGTTATGTCAGAAACCTAAAGTCTAAATGCAGAAAAAAACCCCAGATACTAATCAAACACACACAAATTTGTGTTTTATTTGCAAACCTGAATACTTGGAAGTGAATTGTGCCAATTGTGCCAAAACATGGGTCAAGATGGCAGAAACTGCAACCCTAACAGCAGGTCACTGCATCATGGCAATGAATCCACAAAATGGAGGCATTTGGGGAAAAACAAAATAGCATCAGGAAAGGAACAAAAGATTTGGGACTTACTTAAAAAAGCATCCTAACTAAAAATAATGCAAGAAATGAATTCTGTGAGAACTCAAGAGAAGCAAAAGACAGATATAAAATTAACAAAAAGAACTCAGAAAATTGTACAAAACAGATGACCAATTCAAATTATAACAGAAAACAGTGTTAACATACTGTATGAGTTGGTAGAAATATTACAGACACTAAGAGGATAATGTCACTTTCTGACTCTGATGATCCAAACATTACTTTTTTCGTACCTTTGATGCCAGCTTATTCTTAAGCATTCATAGAATTGTATGATCCAAAACCTGTCTTTTTATAACTGAGAAATATATGACAGTTAAAGTTTTCACTGTATTGAATACAAAATAGTTTATTAATGCATTTATATTGAGAACAATTGACACTGGTATGTTTTTTTTTTTTTACAAGCATTTCAATTATTTTGTTTGTAGCTTTTCATTTTACTTCAGTTCAAACTACTGCTTCAGTGTCATGACTAGGACTAGGAAATGTAACCTAGTAACTCTACACTCACTACATTTGTTTCCCGTTAAATTTAAACTTGTGTTCAAAATCCACCTTTTAACCCACCAAGCTTAAAATGTCTGGTCTCTTAAAAATTCTAGGTAAGTAAAACTACTGTTGGTTTAGTTGTTGGCTACAGAACCCTTAAATGATGAAACAATCTGCCTGGTATCCTAAGAGATGTTCCTTCAGTCTTATCTCTAAGTCCATGATGAAGAATCACTGCTCTAGTCTAGCATACCCTGAACTTGAGCTGATGGTTACAGTGCTCAAATAGGTTAGTTATTTTCTCCCCAAAAAAAGCTTGGGTAACCTTTTAAATTTGATAGTCCTTTTTCTCTATTACGTATTCACGCATAACACTCTAGTGCCACTGATAATTTGTGAAGCTACTTCTCCTCCCCATGGAATGACAACATTTATATATATAGAATATTTTCATACAAACAATGTAGCTCAAAGTGCTTTACAAAGTGACATAAAAGGAAGTTAATATAAAACATAAACACCAAGAAGACTAGGTAATAATATACAGTATATAACAAAGAAAAAGGTATGGTTGAATGGCCAGGGGCCATGCATAACGGCGTGCGTAGAATTTACACTAAAATATGGCGTATGGACAAAAGCGGAAATGTGCGCACGCACAAAAAAATCCAGATGCATAAATCTGTGCATACGGCAACTTCCACATTCTTCCACTACATAAATCCCGGTCAGTGTGAAAAGTAATGCACGTGCACACGCCTGCTGTCCCGCCCTGTCTCCTCCCAGAATTACGCCTCTTTGAATAAGCAAATCAATATAAATAGCCCTTAAGCTCAGTGTTCTGTGAAAAGACAATGGCAAAAGCACTAGGGGAAATAGAAGAATTTCAGCGAATATCAAGTGGAGGCAAGGAAAAACTTTCTATTTGTTGGTTTAAACAGTGATATAAACAGCAAAAGGAAGTTGATCGAGTGACAGAGTGTCGGAGAAACTAGAAAGTTCAAGTCCAGAAAGTTGCACAGTGCCCAAAATAAAAAATAAGTTGTCAGATATAAAGTCGCCGTGAAAAGGTGAGATGTAGTCCACCGTCTGAGTGTCATTTGAAAGCTTATTAGGGTACAGAGAAACGAAAAAAAATATGCACATGGTGGGGAAAAAAATCTTCAATCTCAAAATTTCCTCTTTAATCATGTAGTTTACTTTGTCATTAAAGTAGAACGTAATAAACTTCGTCTTAAAATTGTTTAATTTACTAGTATCTCAAACACCATCGTAACTAAAGTAGTACGTTAAATACTTTGTATTGTATGTGTTGTTCTATGTGCTCTATGTAATGTATGTGAATCACGTGCTTCTGAATTGGGCTTTCTCTTTCTCCGACAGGACACAGAACCCATTACATTTATGATATTACAACTCTCTGAATAATTTAAATACTGAGATGTATACTTGATATCATTTTCATGATGATAGGAATGAAAGCATGCTATTAAACATGGGAACACGATGGAGCAATGATAGTGATGAGCTGACGGCACATCCATAGATTGTTCCCGATTCCTGCAGGATGCTTGCTGTGCCGTGCGTAACCTTCGATAAAATAATTTATTGCAGCAGTACTGTCTCTTTCAATCGTACTAACCCCTAATTCCTGCCCTTCCTTTTCTTTCTCCAAGTACCCAATCTCCACACAATCAGCTCTGTAATAGATTTCAAGCCATCTGTAAGCTTAGAATGCAGATTCTTCAAAACTTTTAAGGAACACTGAAATATATTCATAGTAAATGTTAAATTATTCTATCCATCTATCCATCTAGTGTTGCACCAGCCCCAGCAAGCATACAGCGCGAGGCAGGAACAGTCCCTGAATGGGGCGCCAGCTCATTGCTACCACTGTCCACCGTGTTCTCACATATTAAATTATTAACAATATATATTATTTAAATGATGTTAAAATTTTATCTGTATAATATAATAAACATTTTTCTCTATTTCATCTTAAAAATGATATTGTCATCATATGTAACTACTCATTTTATAAAGTAGCTCAGGTTGTGCAATATTATAACTATCCCAAGTTTACAGTGAGGTAATTGCACTTATAAGTTCGACAATGAGCACTTGATGGACTGATTGAGTGTGTTTATAGTTCTTGGGATGAAACTGTTTCTGAACAAAGAGGTTCCTGCAGGAAAGGCTCTGAAGCGTTTGCCGTATGGGAGCAGTTCAAATGACTGTGTGCATGGCTGAGGCAGCATATGCTTGGTGCTGTATCCCGATAATTCTCTTTCCTATCAGCTGCTGTAGGGCTGTGATTCCACACTTAGATACAGTGGGATAATACTCTGAGTGGTACATTGAGAGGAACAACGCTAAAACAGCTATGGTATTTGGAATAGTTTGGCAATTCCTTGGACCATTATATTGTTACAGGTTAATTACAATTAGATGCCTTAAACTAATAAACGATATGCGGTTAATTTCAGTGTATTTGATAAAGCCAGGTCAGGGGTGTGGATCTAAAAAGGAAAAGGAAACCACACTGGAACAAAAGCAGTACTTTGATGCTGGATGCCACCAGTTTGTAAAACCGAGTGGAGAACTTGCGTATGCCAAGGATTTAGCTGGCGTGAAAATGTGCTTTCATTTTTATACATCGCGATGTGAGTGTGGAAACAGGCATACGCAACATTTTTGTGGGTACGCACTGTTTCTTCATGAGGCCCCAGGAGGTCAAAAGAAACAAACAACCAAAATTAGGTTGAAGTAAAAAAAAAAACAAAATCTGTAGGGGTTCTAAGGCCAAAAGACTGCCCTGCCTCCACTGGGCATTCTACCTAACATAGATGTTCTAAATCAGTCCTCATGGTTTTCAGGCTTCACTTGGAAGAAACTGAAGATAATGGTGGTCATGTGGACATTTAGGACAACCGCCATTCAGTCCATAAACACAGGGGCAGCATGGTACCTACTGTAGATCTGGTGGTAGTGGCACAGATCACCTCCACAGAAGACCTGGAAAAGACAGCAGAGAACAGTACAGATTAGTAGGGAATTTCAGAAACCCAGAAGAAAATGAAAATTCAATTCCCATATGGTCTCTTTGCCTGTAGTAAACAACAGTGGAACCCAAAAGTTTTATTTTCTTAAGAAATGTCAACTGTCATTTCTTTCTCCTGTTCTCTTTTGTCAGCTAGCCATTTATGAATTCTTATATTACCAATTATTTATATTGATATGATTTTATTTATTAGTATATGACATTTACATTTTACTGTTTATTTACCCTAAATTATGTGCTTATGTTTTTAAATGCTGTAACATTTCATACTTACTTGCTACCAAATTATTGTTATAAATATGTAAAGGCCACTGTGAATTTCTACTATTTAAAGAACATAATAAAAAGTAAAATTGAATTGAAATATCGTTATATTCAGATTTAAAATACAAAAACCTCAGTTTTTAAAGTTCTCTGTGTATATTAAAAGCAATGTAAAATGTCACTAAAATATCCCAGTTAATGTTTCTGTTTAACTGTTTTTAATCATATCAAATGTAAATTCTTATGGGTCCATGGTCTCACGCTAATTTTACAAAAAGTTATTTTTGATGTGATTTTTCATTTACTTTTTGAGACACTGCATTTTTTTGCACGGCAAAGTTTTAAAAACATTTTATTAAATAACTATTTTTTTTTATGGAAGTCACCATTAGAATACTGCTGCTTCTACTTTATTCATATATTTCACTTAGCGGTCTTGCACTGAGTATTAGTTACTTAACAAAATATTTCAGTTTATGAAGTATGTCTCAACTTATAAACATTTATTGCTTATTTTTTAAATGACTTAATTATTTGAAGCTGGAATTGGAAATTTGAATCGGATAGACTCATTATATGTTTATGTGCTTTATGGGAATAATTTTATTAAATCATATGTTCATTTATTTCATCACTTCCCTTGTCGCAATCTGTCACTCATTTTCCTGTACGTCCCTTCAGCTTCAATAGCATTTATTGGTTTAAAATTAAACATATTACATTCCAATTTGTAGTCTTTAGGGAACTGAATCAAGGCCACATATTTAACTTATTCTAAAATGTTCAATTTAGACAAGTTGATAAGAACAAAGAAGCTTTTATATATCAGCCAATGTTTTTTGCAAATTCTTTCTAAGGAAAAGAGCAAATAGTCCTGAAGGCATCTCACTCGCCTGTCAAGTCAGTGGCATTTAAAAACACTGGCTTCTGTATTCTAGGAGGGTACACCATGAAAAGACCTGTTTTGATTTTCCCTTCTTTCTTGATATGGCCATTTCAAAATAACATTTCTGACATGAAAACTACTTTCATATTAGACACATTTTGCAAAGTGTTTCTCATGTATATAGAGATTAATTTGAACCTACAGTATAATATATTTAGAGAACATAAAGAGTAATGAGGCAGTGTAAAGTTGTCCTTGAGGAAGACCACTAAGGTAAACAAAATGTTCAATGTGTGATTTTCTTCAGTAAAGAAGAGATTATTTCAGGAGAGGAATTCAAAATAAAACATTAATGATACATTTCTAAATTTATCTTTGCTATTTTAGGTAACACTGATTGCTAAATGATGCTTAAGATATCAGGACAATCACTCAATCAATCGAGCTTACTTTTAAATAGCAATGGTCACGACAGGTAAATTCTGAACATAACAGAAGGTATAAACAATAAGGTGCAGGGGCATCAACCAGCCGCAAGAGATTACTTCAGTAAATTTTAGAAAGGTACTGAGATGCATGGTCCCATATATACTGTATATGTATCATTCTTAAAGCCCACTTCACCCAATTCAGGGCCACAGAGGTCTGGAAACTATTCTGAAAGCAATGAAGGCAAAGGAGGAGCCAGCATTAGAAAGGGCGCTACTCATGCACTCACACAGGGCCAATTTGGAAACGCAAATTAGGCATGGTTCTCTGGATGATGGATAAAATCTTCAAATCTGCTTAATGTACTTTAGAGTCACAGTTAATGGAGCTATTTTTGCAAAGTAGGAAACAACTCAGAATGGGGCCTCAGTACATCAGGTTCCACTTGAGTGCACAAACAACATAGATACTGTATATAGGTTCCATGGGTTTTAGCTATAAAGTCATTTTGTATTTGTAAAATGGGTTTTTACATTGGATTTTTCTGCCTTCCTAGCTTAATAATATATGAAATATGGGAATAGTGGGAATATAACAACCATTAAAAAGACTACACACATATACTACTTATATTATGATACCATAAAAAACGATAGAAGATAACAGAATATAAAGATTATTCAGATGGAGTTGTAAACTATGTGGTGTTTATGGAAATGACACAATATGTAAATCCAAAAATCCCATTTAATGCTTCACCATCTGAATATTGGACATGCTGCCATAAGTTTGTGCCAATGCACAATAAGCATCCATATGGTGTTTCTAAGGTAAGCACAAAGACACCAAAGCCTGGGTAAGTGCAGTCACTAACATCCTCTCTTTTTTCACCTGCAGACCAAAGGATGAGTCCCGTGACATACGCTGACGTGACCTCCAGTCTTGCCCCAGGCCTCCTACCTCTTTTGCCCTGTGGGCTATTTAAAGAATAAAAATACTGGAAGTTGATGTTCATTTCTGAACCAGAGAGCAAAGAGAATAGGGCTTCATAACAGACAGCAACTTCAGTTTAGCCAGAGAGAAGCACTAAAGGACGCTTGGCATCTTTGTTATTTTTGACTTTCTTTTCCTCTCGGCTGCTTTTGCATTTAACAGGGCCCCAGTAGGTCCCCAAAACTTCAGCATTTCAAATACCTTGCAATTATTTATAGATATAAATAAGAAATAATGGCAATGAAAATACAAATGTCTTCTTCATACAGAATATATGCTTACATTTTTGATGGTTTTATATTTCTGTCACTGCATAATCAATTTCCTGAAGATAATGATGACCATAAATGTGGCACCCTTACAATAATAAATATGATAATGATGGGTAATGATAAATTTCACATGTAATGATAGGTCAAGTTACAGCTTTCTCATTTAACTTTTGTCATTGTGACAAAATGGAAACACTCAGAAGGGATCCCAGAGCCCAAAAAACACCTGGCCAGTGCAATCTCTATTTTAAAAATCGGGAGAGTGGTCTCTCCTACACTTTATCGTATAGTCAGAATTGGGGATGGATATTTGAGGAGTAAACCGCAAGACAATGATTATATTTTAATTTTATATACATTAAAGAACCATTAACAACAAATTAAATCAAATAATAATACAGTGCTTCCGGAAAGTATTCACAGCGCATCACTTTTTCCACATTTTATTATGTTACAGCGTTATTCCAAAAAGAATTAAATTCATTTTTTTCCTCAGAATTCTACAGACAACACTCCATAATGACAACGTGAAAAAAGTTTACTTGAGATTTTTGCAAATTTATTAAAAATAAAAAAATTGAGAAAGCACATGTACATAAGTATTCACAGCCTTTGCCATGAAGCTCAAAATTGAGCTCAGATGCATCCTGTTTCCCCTGATCATCCTTGAGATGTTTCTGCAGCTTAATTGGAGTCCACCTGTGGTAAATTCAGTTAATTGGACATGATTTGGAAAGGCACACACCTGTCTATATAAGGTCCCACAGTTGACAGTTCATGTCAGAGTACAAACCAAGCATGAAGTCAAAGGAATTGTCTGTAGACCTCCGAGACAGGATTGTCTTGAGGCACAAATCTGGGGAAAGTTACAGAAAAAATTCTGCTGCTTTGAAGGTCCCAATGAGCACAGTGGCCTCCATCATCCGTAAGTGGAAGAAGTTCGAAACCACCAGGACTCTTCCTAGAGCTGGCCGGCCATCTAAACTGAGCGATTGGGGGAGAAGGGCCTTAGTCAGGGAGGTGACCAAAAACCTGATGGTCACTCTGTCAGAGCTCCAGAGGTCCTCTGTGGAGAGTGAAGCATGGTGGTGGCAGCATCATGCTGTGGGGATGTTTTTCAGCAGCAGGAACTGGGAGACTAGTCAGGATAAAGGGAAAGATGACTGCAGCAATGTACAGAGACATCCTGGATGAAAACCTGCTCCAGAGTGCTCTCAGACTGGGGCGATGGTTCATCTTTCAGCAGGACAACGACCCTAAGCACAGAGCCAAGATATCAAAGGAGTGGCTTCAGGACAACTCCGTGAATGTCCTTGAGTGGCCCAGCCAGAGCCCAGACTTGAATTCGATTGAACATCTCTGGAGAGATCTTAAAATGGCTGTGCACCAACGCTTTCCATCCAACCTGATGGAGCTTGAGAGGTGCTGCAAAGAGGAATGGGTAAAACTGGCCAAGGATAGGTGTGCCAAGCTTGTGGCATCATATTCAATAAGACTTGAGGCTGTAATGCCAAAGGTGCATCGACAAAGTATTGAGCAAAGGCTGTGAATACTTATGTACATGTGATTTCTCAGTGTTTTTATTTTTAATAAATTTGCAAAATCCTCAAGTAAACTTTTTTCATGTTGTCATTATGGGGTGTTGGGTGTAGAATTCTGAGGAAAAAAATTAATTCATTTTGGAATAAGGCTGTAACAAAACAAAATGTGGAAAAAGTGATGCGCTGTGAATACTTTCCGGATGCACTGTATATTGAACAATTGTAATAAAAGTAAAGTTGAATAAATTGGACTCTGCATCTTCATGAATAAAAGGTAAAGTACCACTTCCGGTTAATAGAAATACAGTAGTCCAAAAGTTGATAGAAATCTATGTTTTGTACCTAATACTTGTATGCAAAATTTGGTTGACCTAAGTGAAAGTGTTCTCAGGTTATCGTGTTTACATACATACATACACACACACAGACAGACACACAGGCATAATTTCAAAAATGGTATTTTCGGACTTAGGGGGGTCTAAAACGTCGAGATTCATCAAAATCTCGACATTGAATCTTTGGACGATTGCAATACTTTCCCTATACTTCATATACGAGAAAGTAAAAAAATGATTATACAAAAAATCTGATAACAAGGCAGTGTAACATGGAAGGATCGAAATACATAAAATGTAAACAAAATACAAACCACTGTGACTGTCTGGGCCTATTTAAACAGACTTGGATTAACTGCCCAGGTCTTTAATAAAGTATGATCCTTTCTAACTGCCAGACTTCTTTATTCACTCTAGTTGTCTCCTCTTCTGCTCTGCTAGGCGGGCTCATGCCTCTGCTTCTCTCCCAACTCCTGGCTTACCTGAGTGATGGGGTGGAAGCCCTTACAAGGCCCTTATAAGCATCTGTGGAAATCTTCGACATTGCACTGGGATAATACTGCTTAGGGACTATTGTTCTTGTAGGTGTCATTCCCGGCTGAGGACATCTTGGCTCTTGGCATGGCATCATTGCCAAGGAACGGTATCCTATCCCTGCCCCACAGTTCCCTGTGCCTTCTCTCTGATGCACCATATACTGGAATATATTTTCTCTTGTTAAAAGCTGACTATCTTAAAATGAAAACAAAAGAGCACTGAAAAATTGTCAGTGGGAAAAAAAGGCAGCTGACTACTTTAACATGTTTACTGCACAAACAGCATGTGTGGAGAGTGTGGCTTCTTGGAGTACAAAAATATTTAAGCATGAGCCACCTGCTAGAAGGCTGATTTAGGTACTTTGGCTACAGGATTTTAGTCTGCGTGAACTACACTTGGAAATGTTATTGGTGTGTGGTTATCTGTTTTTGCACACCTGTCCCTGTCCCTGGGTATTTTTTTATAGCTGAAAGCTGACGCCATGTAAATTAAGTGCATGTTTGTACCAACCACCTTGTAATACAAATATAACTCAAATTAAGAACATGTTCTTGGTCAGACCCGGGTTCGCTTCCCGGGTCCTCCCTGCGTGGAGTTTGCATGTTCTCCCAGTGTCTGCGGGGGTTTCCTCTGGGTGCTCCAGTTTCCTCCCACAGTCCAAAGACATGCAGGTTAGGTGCATTGTGTATCCTAAATTGTCCCTAGCGAGTGCTTGGTGTGTGTGTGTGTGTGCATGAGTGCGCACCCTGTGGTGGGCTGGCGCCCTGCCCAGGGTTTGTTTCCTGCCTTGCGCCCTGTGTTGGCTGGGATTGGCTCCAGCAGACCCCTGTGACCCTGTAGTTAGGATATAGCAGTGGATAATGGATGGATGGATGGATGTTCTTGATCTTCATACTATGAGTCCAAGCTGGTGACCTGCTGGAGACTTGAAACTCAAACAAGACAAAGACAATAATCAACATCACCACTGGGAGAGTATCTAACATATACAATGAAAAACGCAAGAAACGTTTTGAACAGACAAGCTTGCAGTATCTGTAGCAATATGCATCGCTCTTCTTAAATCAATGACAAGACCCACCTTTTGGTAACAGTCAGGCCAGGTTGTTCTTACATCTTTGCCAATTTTACACTTCAACTATGTCGAGTTCATGTGTCTTACTGGAAAACAGTATTACAAGTCAAGAACTAGTTAACCATAGTCAAGTATAGCATAAATAGCTGGGATTCTGTGACATAAGATTAAAAACTGGCACATTTCAAGATATTTCTCATTTTAAACAATAATGTCACAGAAATAGTTTGATTGAAGTAGACACTAATAGATAGTTAGGCGTTTATTTAAGATTTCAAAGAAAAGTCATCCTGGCTGATGTGCAGTCATTGAAAGGGAAGGCCATACTCCTAAATAGTGAGGTACAAGTGGATTTGTCAGAAGAGGTTTTTTGATCTAGCTGAGGCCTGCAATCTGTTTCTTGAATAAAGCTTTGGCCCTTTAAATAATGGGATTCCTTATGTAACTAGTATTGTATAATCAAGGTATTATTTTGTTTAAAGTTTTGAGACTTTTGGTTTTGCATGTCTGGTTTTGGCATCTTCATGAAGCTTGAGGACAAATCTTTGCTTCACTTTTTGGGGCCATGCTGTATTAGCCTAAGAGTGTAAAGCAAAATGAATGTCATTAAGAATAAAATGAAAATGCACTTGAAATTATTGTTTTCTATTAATTTTTAAAGGAAAAGCAGAAGTTGGAACTGTTTTTTTCTAGATTTATACTAGATACTATACATTTACATAAGGCATAACAGAAACAATTTAATTGTAAATTGCATAACAATGTCTCTGATGGATAAAATAATTCAAAAGTGAAATAGAAAGGAACTATGGTCTCATAAATGCCTGATATCTGCTTGTTAGGAAAAGTGCATGACATTTCTGATGTGGAGTTCGGCAATTGCAGGGAAGAGAACTTCATGGCACGCAGTAGTAAACTAATACGGTTTCAGTTAGCGTGGCTGTGCTGTAACCTCTTTTCTTGCTTGCTGTAAAATAAACCGTGAAAGGACTTTGGTTTCAAACAAGCAACAACATATTGTTATCTTGTTTGAGCTGAGGATCTGTGGGAGCTGGAATGTGTCCATAAGTTGTTTTCATTTTATAGGGCAATACTTACGAATTTGGTTAGAACAAAGAGGGCTTTACAAATCAGGCAATGTGGTTCAGCTTCGAAAGGCAAACTTGCTTCTAGGAAAAGTAAAGACAATCCAGGAGCTTCTTAGCAGTTTAACAAGTCACAAAGGCCTAAAGAATTACACAGCATCATGTGGATCTCGACTGATGAAGCACTCCAGGACCACAAGTCATTTGTATTTTTATAGACATAGCGTGGCCTCTTATATCATTAATCATTTGTCATTAGTTACATAAAAGATTTCTTTCTACACAAGATTTTGAAATACTGCTTTTCTGGAAAGTCTTAGTTATCAAACTATAGTGAACTACTTTCATTGTTAAGCATTTTAGTATTTTGTTAGTTTAGAAGATGCAAAAATGTGATTTTATAATTCTTTTTTTATATCTTTTCTGATTGAAAAATGATTAGAAATTGTGGTACAGTAATTAGTAATTTTTGTAAAAAGTGGAAATTGTAAATTATTACTCCACAGGTGCATAATGTATGTAATATATTGTATCATACTTTTTTACACTTCATTTATTACATTTTATCTGATGAAATACACTTCTTTCTGTAAAAGCATAATCATAATCTTATCACATTTTCAATAAGCCAGTTACATGTCAGCATACTAAACTATTCAGATCAGACCTTTCTACCCTCAGCACCACTAACCAGCACCTACTGTACAATTCCTAATTGGAACAAGAAAACCCCTATATATGATATACCATGTGATGTGTTTTGTTGGTTATTTATGGAAAGTGTCAGACTTTTTGAAGTTATGGTTTTCAGATCTGGACTTTTTATTGCTTTTTGGATCATATTTTACTGTATGTACGAAATTACAAACTCACAATAATAGGTGTCTGGAACAGAAATAATCAGAAGGACTTGAAATTGTGCATGCCACATCAATTGGTCCTAGGGGTTCACCCCATAATGGAGTATGAGGTGTCAAAGTTACCCCTTTTCACAAAACTTTGAAAAACTTGGGATCAGTAAAATAGGCATGTGGACAGTGGTTTTAAACTGCTTTCAGGTTGTGAATCACGAATATAATATTTTTGATATTCTGTGCTCCTACTGGTGGCTCTCTAAAAGCCACTCTCAGAAGCTTAAAAATTACAAACTTCAGACATAAGCAAACATATGTGGGGTTTCATTTTAGACTATTTCAATGTCAGTGCTTATTAATATACATATATATATATATATATATATTGTGATGAAAAACACAAACAAACAGATTAAGGGTTGGGGATTCCGTCCCTGTATACTGTAAATCATAGAAAAAGTAGAGACTATTCTGAATAATGGTCAGGTTTGTAAAGTACAATCGACAGAGAATGGTGGTAACACGGAGGTATTTATGAGGTGGGAACAGAAGTAGGAATGCTGGAAGGATGATGCGGAGGATCTTGGGATGGTGGTGACGTCATCTGTAAGGGACCGTAGGTGAATTCACAACACGGAAGCAGCTCAGACGTCTGGATGAGGTTTTTGAGACAAATTCAAGTTTTTGTTGTTTGTCTTTTCTGTTAAAATAAAGAGTGAGGCATTATCACATTGAGCGTACAACCTTAAATGCATTTGACTGCGGGTCGCTACTCCCTTAGCTTAAATTTTACCTCTTTAAACAAGCGGCTCTCGAAATGCAGTTCATTGGCACCGAATCGAGTGAACATCTCGTCCAGCAATTTTGAGCGGCTGTGGAGGCACTTTGATCTGGAATGGCATATGCCTCCGGCCATTTGGTAAAGTAGTCCATCGCCACCAAAACAAAACGATTTCCTGCCTCGGTGATAGGGAAAGGACCCAGTACATCTACCCCAATCCTTCCATGGGAGCCCGACAAGATACTGTTGATTCTATGGATCTATCCCTCTATGGTCCTCTATCGGAGAGCTAAACATGACAAATTTCTGTTATCAAGAATATTTACAATTTTAACATTTAAATTGAAGCACACATTTTAATATTTCAAATATATGGCACAACTATTCTTGTTTATTATGTACGCTCCCCAGTGGGCCAACAAGTCCAACCCAATAATGCACTGGTCTTTAATGTCCAAGCCAGAATTCGTGGTTGGTCTGGCTCGTCCCTACCACCACAGATAACAGTTTCTTTCGGGCATTACTGTCCGTTCACCCGTAACCGTGCGTAGTTCGCTATTTGTGGGGGTCCAGCCCTCGGGAAGAAGACTAGCTGTTTCTGGCAACACTCCTTTTCTTAGCAAACAAATAGTGGACCCGTGTCCACTAAAGCACTGCATGGCCGTCCATCAATAGTGCAGTCTAGGTATAGTCCAGTGGAAAATCCACAGCCCAACTTTGAAGCAGTCTTTGTTGAGGGGTGCTGAAAAGCGGGCGAGGGTCCCCTCACGGCCTCACCCGATGTCGTTTCCCTGCGGTGATGCTGTACGAGGCAACGGACTTGGGGCAGGGCAATCCCTGGCAAAGTGCCCTGGTTCTCCGCATTAAAAACAGCAGTCCACTCGTTGTCTCTGTCGGGGGGTTGATGTTGATTGGGCGCGGCTGACCTCCACTGCCTCAGACAGGTCCCCTTCCGCCCTTCGTTCAACGGCTCTTGTTAGTCGACTCGGTCGTGGCGTTCGTCTTGTCGGTGACTCAGCCTGTAGTATGTCTTCGACCCGCTCAGCCTCTTTTATTGCCTCGCTCAAATCTCGGGGTGACGATAGACAGACATGCTGGCGAAGACGTTCTGGTGTGAGGCCCCGCAGGAAAGCATGAAGGCCGAGTTCTTCCCTCACTGCTGTCGAGAAAGTAGGGTAACCTTTTCATGTATATACCCTGACGTCACCGGCAAAGGCTCCTATACTCTTACCTTCATGCCGACGTCGGCTAGTCAGCTTGTCTCTGTTGCATTCTTCCGATGACAGATCCTCTTTAAGATCTCTTTAAATCACATAAACGGTACTTTTTACAAAATAAATAACCCCGGACGCGATGACCCAAACCCACCCAACTAATTGAACACCAACACAACTTTAAGACATTAATAAACAGGAAAAACATTATTGACATTTCTTAAGAACTTGTCAAATTATGGTGGCTTAAGCTCATTCAAACTTTTTTATTTCTGTAATATTTATCTTTCTTATTTAAGACAAAGCAGCCACTACATTACATTATGCAAGAGCTAGATGTTTGTAGTAAAAATCTCTAAATGCTGCCTAAAATTTGCCTATAGGAAATTACCAGTTGTAGAGTTTTTTTTTTGTAGATTCATATTTAAAATTTAAAATTGACATTTGCTAAACTGGAATGTTTCTTCTTTACTATTAATTAGTTTCCAAGTCTAAGTTAATACATTGCTCAGTTATTACAATTCCATTAAACTTGACAATGAAATTGACAGCATACAAGAAGATGGCTGCATGGTATATTTTTAGCATAGCAGTTCTGGATTTATATACAAGTTAACCCATAATATTGGGTTTTGTTTTAATGCAGGGCATGATTTTAATGCAAGATGAGTATTTATATTCATTGAGGTTCACTTGCTATAGTCTTTTGTTAAAGGCAAATGTGGACAAAAATGAAACATAAATAAAAAGATGAAATGTAACTATTCAGCAACCAGGATTTGCTCCTGTCTCACACCAGTTGTCTCCATGAATGCTTCTGGCCTCCTGCAACCTTTTAGTGGAAAACTGTATTCAGAACCTGGATAAATAGGTAATCTGTTGGGACAAATCAGAAAGTATTTTATCCTTAAGTAGTAGACTTGGTAATTTTTGTGTGGTCAAACTCCTCCTTATGCAAATGGTCTTTGTTCTTATTCTGTTTTCAGTTTCATAGCGAGTGTTTTCTTACACTCATGGAACTTGTACACTGATGGCTTTGTTAGTATATTTAAATTCTTAAGCAATTATTCTGTAATCACCGACTGTTTCGTAAAATCATGGTTTCACATCCAAAGTATAACCTTCTTCTTCCTTGTTGTCTCAGTGATGTCAATGCCACACCCTCTAGAGAACCATGCAGAAGTTCCAGAAATAGTAGCTGCAACTGGTGACCTGTAATTGGTAGGAGCCCACAATCCTAGTAATTTCTTTTACACTCCTTTAGCCCAAGGCTAAGCCTATCTGTGTCTGATGCATAGCACCATTTATAATGCAACAGTCACATGTTGGAGGGGCAGAGGGGAATAGATGAGGGATCTCAAATAGTGGTAGTTCTAGAGCATTTGCATTCTTGCTTCCTTAAATTTATCTTAGTTTAGAGATTTCTTTGGCCTTGATATTGGAGTTTTTCATTTTGCTTTTCCCTTATTGAATTTGTTGTCTGATGCATTTGTGGATATGAGCTCCCTCTTTTTTTGGATTTGTGTTTAAATAGACATCCATTTAATTTTTTGTCAAATCTGTGTTTTGCATGTCTTCCCCAGGTCTGTGTAATTATTTTGGTGCACATGGCCAGCTATGATTGACTGAGTGCTGTTCTTGAGTCCTTCAGTCTAATATTGCCTTCTGGAGAGCAGGTGTCTGGCCGTGGCTTTGCATACACTTAATCATTGTCAGCATGTTTAGCTAGTGGGAGCAGGACCCTTGGAGGAAAAGACGAAAGTCTGCGTGTAATAAGAGAGAAAACGGAACTGCGGAAGCTGGCTGACTCTGCAACAATTGTTGATCAGTTTGTTGTGCTGTTTCCAGTACTGTAGCTTAGGACTTGTTTAAATCTAATGAAATGCAATACGTCACCTTTAAAAACAGACATCTTTACATTTATACATGAATCCTAAGATATGATATACAGTATATGAAATTTCCTAAGCAAAAAATGACTGTTTGCCAAGAGACTGACCTTCACCCACTCTGCCACTGAGATCAAATTCTGAATGGTGTCATCAACTGTGAGGAATGCCAGAGTCCAAATTAAATGTTGGGGTGCCAACCGAGCCACCCTGTTAACTGAAATAAAAAGATAAACAAAATAACAGATGCACAATGGTGCTATAAAGAACAGAAAGCAACATTAACTGTCGGCTGAGTAATTATGCTGTAAAGATTGATCAGACTTCTGGGTCGCAGCTCTGTCTTGCGAGTTGCTCAACTCTTAAATGAGACACTTATTTTCAGGAGTGACTTGCTCTTATAGCTCATGGACCAGAAAGTGTGGGGTCAGTTGCCCTCATTGGGTGTCTTCTCTGAGCTGTGGATGGAAGAAGAGACAAGACAGTCAGCAGTCACACCTGGTGTCTCAGGGTGGTAGTGCTTACCTCTGATGAACCCGGAAGGTGACCCTATGACACTCACAAGTGACAATGGTTACTCCCTTCTTTACTTGTTCTCTCTAGTCAATGGTGTTTCACAGCATCCTTTATGATGCCCTTCAGGAATCTGCCCAACTAGTACAACTTGGTTCAGGGGCCTCATGTATAATGCTGTGCGTAGCATTCACACTAAAACATGGCGTATGGACAAAAATAGAAATGTGCCTAACACACTAAAAAATCCAGACGCATAAAACTGTGTACGCCAAATTCCATACACTTCCCCTTTACAAACCCCAATGAACGTGAAATTTAATGCACATGCAAGCGCCCCACCCCAACTCCTCCCAGAATTTTGCATATTTAATATGCAAATCAATATAAATATCACCTTCCTTTCTGTGTTTTGTTAAAAGACAATGGCAAAATCACATGGAAAAGGAAGAATTTCTGCAAATGCGAAGTGGAGGTAAGGAAAAATGTACTATTTTTTGGCTTAAGCAGTGGTATAAGCACAAAAAGGAAGTTATGGAGTGATACAGCATAGCAGAGACACTCGATATGTCAGGTTCAGAAAGTTGCACAGTTCCTGAAATAAAAAGAAATGGTCAGATATCAAAGTTGATGTGAAATGGCGAGTTGCAGCCCACTGTCTGTTTATTCTGTTTCAGACAATATTACAAAAGCTGCCCCCTGTGCGATGCTCAGGTGGTTATGGTGCTGCTGTACCCAACACATCTTCGGGTGCTGGCTGCACACACACTCTGTCCTGGAAATCGCTGATTGACCATCTGGCTGTTTGCTGAAGGGTGCTGTTCTGGAGTTACAAAATATAATACTGGATGCTGTGAGAGATATGGCCAATGAACTAAGGAACATAAGGGCTGTATTATGTGATATTGACCACAATTTAAATTAATTAGATAAAAAATAAATGCTGCATCTGATTACCTGTTTTTACATTCTGATCATTACATTCAAACAAAGTTAGGGTCAGTTTCATCATACCACATCTCTTCAGGTATGGGCATGCCGCGATGGACTTTCTGTGCACTATAGAGAAGCACATTAATAGAGAGGAAATTCTTTCTATTTACATAAGCAAATTCATTCTCTAAAAGTGCTTTTATAGTATTACATGGCTATTTGAAGTGACTCTCTATTTTTAAAAGGACTGCTCGCCTTTTGCTGCACTAGTTGGAAAATGCACCTGAGACTGTGCAGAGCTGCTGTTTTTATAGGTTCTTCAGGTATATATGACATAATGCCAGCTCATTCTTGTGGTGGCTGATGTATCCGGTGCTGTTGCACAATTAATTTGCATGCATTTGATCGCTCCGATTACATTTGGAAATCCGCACGTTGCTGCGAATTGCACTTTGATGTTTCGCAGTTCAACTACAGTGTAAGGAAATCTTATCTATCTGGATGAAAAACAGATAATACCATCCTATACAGCTGGCATTGCAACTTTGTGATGATTGTGAAATACCTGATTGGTCAACAAATTCACATTGAAAAGTTCCTGTGGTTAAAAACCAGAGAGTGTAGAGAACTTGCAAATGAGCGGGTATATCACAATTCCTCAAAGTCTGCCTTTGTAAAGCAGGCGGCAGTTCAGCACACAGTAGCAAGAGAATAGCTCTTGGAAATCGAAATCGACTTAGAAGCCAGTTATCATCATCATCTATAAATACACTCTCTTCTAATTCTTCTAACAACATTAAAGCAGCCATTGTAGTTGGAATAGTTTACCCATTCCATGCACCATTATATTGTTACAGAATGATTACAATCAAGTGAATTAGATTTGTGAACGATATGCATTTAATTTTGGTGTATTTGATAAATCCTGTGTCATTGATGTGAATATAAAAAAAGAGGTAAATTACATAGAAACAGTAGCACTGTAAAACTGAGCAGAAACGTGCATACGCAAGAAAGGGGGCTACAGTGAAAATGTGAGTGGCTTTATGCCATCTTTAGTTTTTATACATCTCAAAGTGTGAGAGGAAACGGGTGTACCCAACATTTTTGTGCGTACAAACAATTTATAAATGAGAACCCAGGAGAACGTGTGCTGTCAGCAGCTTACTTTTGTGATAATTGTACACTTTATTTATCTTGTCCATTTTATAAGAAATTTTTCAACCTGAAAGTAATTTATAGTCTCAACAAAATTGAAAGATTAGCTATTAATAGCCATCATTGGCAGTAAGAGGGAAAGAGGAAGGCCTAAGAGAAGGTTTATGGATATGGTGAGAGAAGACTTGCAGGTGATGAGTGTAACAGACCAAGATGTAGAAGACAGGAAGATATAGAAGAAGATGATCCACTGTGAGAAGAAGAAGAAGATTGGCAGTATATGCTAAATCTGCAAAAACAACATTTATTTTTATAGCAACTAGTAGAAGAGTAGTATCTAATATAAATATAGTATTCTAAGTTTCTAAAGATTAGTACGATGATAAGGTCAGATGACATGGAGGACAAAAAAAAAAATAAAGTAAAAAAGTTCACATTAAGCTGGAGACAAAAAAAAAAAACAAAATCTGAAGGGGTTCAAGGGTCAAAAGGCTGCTGGACATTCTACTTAGCATAGATGGCTTTTAGTCATTCCTCATTGTTTCCACGTTTAGACCTAGAGGATTTGCAGGAGTAGTTTGCCTTCATTCAAGCATCACAGGTGGTTGCACAGTGCCTCGAGCAGGTGGTGGTTGCATCGCTGGGAAATGGAAAAGAAAGCAGAAAAAAGTAGAGATTAGTAATGACTGCAAATCCCTGAAGAATATGATACTATTATACATGTATATTATATTAGGATGTCAATGAAAAGGTAGCTGCATAAAAAAACACATTAAATAAGAGTTTTTTTACGAGATTTTTAAAGTTATCCACAGTGTTAGCCTGGCGTATTTCTATTTGTAATGTATTCCAGATTTTTGGTACCTAACAGAAAAAGGCTGTGTCACACTTCTTTTTTGCTTAGCTTTTGAAATAATAAGTAGACGATTGTTAGAAGATCTAAGGTTGCGACTTGTAAGGTAGAGAGGCACTCCAAAATACAGGAAGAATTAAAGATTATTTAAAATTCAGTAAGTCCATTCATCCATTCATTATCCAATCTGCTATTTCCTAACTACAGGTTCATGGGGGTCTGCTGGAGCCAATCCCAGCCAACACTGGGTGTAAGGCAGGAAACAAACCCCGGGCAGGGGTCATTAAAGTCATTAGTAGTATTTTAAAGTCAATTGTAAATGACACAGGTAACCAGTGCAAGTATGCTAAAGCTGGACAGAAATGATTTAATCATGTTCTATTACTTTTAATTTTATGCATTTGACATGATTATCTATCTATCTGATTATAGATAGAACTGTATTTGTCCCCTGGGAGAAATTTAGTGAGGCAGTAAATACTGGTGCCTCAAAACCTTAGGGTCCTGGTTTCAATTTGAACTGTCTCCATGACGTCTGCATTTTCTTCCCATGTGAGATGGACAAATATGAAAACTTATCTGTGTAAGTGTGCCCTTTAATGGTATAGCATCTGATCCGGGGTTGGGTCCTGCATTGTCTGCTGGGGAAGGTCTGTAAAAGTAAAAATAACTTCCAGAAAATGGATGAATTGGTGATCAATATAGATTTGACTTTTATTTTTCTATGGTGTAATTAGGCATTTTTATCAACAAGAAATGATGAACAAGTACAGCATGGGTGCAGTAGAGGGTGACACAAACACTTGAAAGTCAAAAACTTGCTGAACAGATTCTGCAACTCAAAGTGTGATCTCACTTTAAGCTTTAAAAATAAAAATAGTTACAAATGTAAGCATTCCTTTTTAATTACCATTAGCAATACCTTTTAGCGGTCAAAAGTATTTCAAATATGAAAAGCATTTGCAATATGTTTAATGAGCAGTTTTATTATTTGGAGCCAAAATATAAAGCAGCAGCTGTGATTGTTTTCTACATTGCTATTACGTTTAAGTGACCATGTTTAATTAAGAAAGTAAAAAAAAAAAATGAACTGTTCCTGTATAGAGAAAAGGTAAGATAATTATTTTTGCTAAAAGCTGTCAAATATGCAAGGATTTTTAATTTTTAGGCCATATCATATTTCAATGATGTCACTAATTAAGCGGTTTTAATTAAAACAATAAGAAACATAAAGGAGAGTATTTAAATTGCATGTACAATAAGATCGCTAGGCATTTTCTCCACAGTTATGCTGGATGTGCTAAGACACAGAAGAAGAAAATCATAAGTAAAAGAAAAAAGCGGTGGTTCTTTCCTTGGGCATGTTCAGTCTCCGCTTATTTGTTCACCCTCACACAACCTGTCCAAGCAGTGAAACCCTCTGATGTTAATCCACACTGCCTCAGCTCTATCTCTACTTTTGGTGTGGTGCCTGGTTTCCAGCAAATAAAATATAAATGAAGTTAAATTAACACAACATCTGCAACACATTTACAACCCACAAGTAATTAAATTTAATTAGAAGTACGGTTTAAATCATCCATCCATCCATTCTTTTTGGAAGCCATTTATACTGGTCAAGGCCGCGGTTTCATCTGTCTAAGTGAAAAGATGTTCTGACTAGATTAACTGAGTTTTGGTTTGGACAGAACACTAGCAAAATTAATTTTCTATAGAGGAGCACTAAGTTTTTTTTAAAAGATGTGCAAAATGAATAAATATTTCTCATTTGTTTGTAAGGTCATTTTCCAATTCTTTAATTCAGACTCAAAACTCAAAAATGTGTGTTTGTGAAATCCCCACACTCACTGTGTGACAAGGGAAAAATCAGTTGTAATAAATATAATTATGAACATTTTTCATGTTGTTAAAGCTGCTATGTTGATTTACGTAAATGTATTGTGATTGATGAACCAAATGAACAACATGCTACCAGGATGGAAAATATGGCACATGGCAGAAACAGGGGCCTAGCATAATTGCAGAGAGATAGGAGATGGCAGTAAGCCTTCATATCACCATGCCAGTATAGAAGAAGAGGCTCTTTCAAAAAAGCCATCAAGCTCTGTAATTCAACCGGATGTGCCAGAAGGATTACAGACAGGGACACATGAATGGAGAGTGCAGCGTGGGCAAAGGAATGTCCTATTCCCCTGGGGAGCTAGGGAGCATGCGTCCTGTCAGATTCTAGAGGAACTTGATTTTGAGATTGAGGCCATGGAGGGCTGGAATAAGGATTAAAGACTTTTAAGCCATTACAAGGCAGCATATGGTCCCAATTTGGGATATGATTGCTCCATTGTAGGGGGACAGGAAGTGGAAGGAGTGCCTTTGGGATGTGCTTTTAAGTATTGGTAGCACCAAAATCCACCAAAGGGATCTTTAACTTGCTGCCCCTTTAGCCACAGTAGGGCTACACAAACCCAAAAAATGAAACTAAAACTTGCTGGATATGAGCTCAGGATGGGATTTAAAATGCTCTTGAGCTGTAATGCTTAAGGAGTCTCGAGTCTGAGCCAGGGTTCAATGGCTGAACAGAGACGTGAAGAGAGACAGAGAGAGAGGGAGGGAGTGTATGGAATTGCAAGTTACATGAATGATTAGGAATGTAAGGGTCACCAGGTATATGGAGACTGAAGCCTATGTATGTAGGCCAAGAGCCGCCACATATTTATTACATTGCTTTTTATTTAAACTGTGGTATGTGCCGACTCATTTATATCCCCCTTGGGTTTACTTTTTTTAATTAACAGAGGATATTTTTAGATTTTTGCCTTTGGGCGTGGAAGGACACCATGAGAGTGCCCCTTATTTTCCCAGGACCTTTTAAAGTATCAACAATTATATTCATTAATAGCATGCTCCACCCAAAACTATTTATTTTATTTGTTACTTACCCTATGTAGTTTGTAGTGATGGCCAAGAAAAAAATTCAATCTCGTGTTTTCATGCAAAATGAAGATAACAGAGGTTCGAATAAAGGGTCTATGGTGACCAATGCTGGACTACAGTAAACAATATTAAAAAGTCCATGGAAAAAAAATCTCACATTTCTCTTTTTGGAAAATCTACATGTCCAGTCATCCAGTCGTATGCTCACAACATCCCAAATACATGCATTTGTATGAAAATATCATTAAATAAACCATTCCAGAAAACACTCATATGAACAAAAATGGAATGTGTGCTGATGTACCCACACAGCGGAATTGAAGACCTGCTTCTTTTAATCGTCAAGAGTCCAGCTGAATGACATCTCATTTATTGGCTAACATTACACTTCACTTGATATTAGCAAAAAGTGTTCACCGAGAGACATGTAAAAATAAAACTTACAAATTAAACAAAAACACGAATGAAAACTTTATCAGGAAGAAAAATATGCCTGATATTCATGCATATCCAAGAAGCTTCAACAAGCAGAACGTCAGTTCACCCATGTAGTTTTATGGACTGCTGCTAAATAATCCTGAGGTGTTCCAGTTGTGGATATAAATTTAAATGTTACAACAGAAGGTGGGTCTACAGTTCAGATACTCATTTCATTCTGAGCACGTTCCTTCCACTTTCATGAGAACACTTATTTATTAGTATTTAAAAACAATTTAGTAAAAATACATGTGTTGGGGACGTTACTATATGACTGGATGGTGTAACATGGATTATGCAACATGAGTAACACAAGACTTTTTAATGGATGTTTTTATTATTTTCTGTTGTCACCATAGTCACCTGTTATATCCAAAACTTTGTTATCACTGTTCCTTTTGAAAGCAAGAAATATTTTTTTTCTTAGCAATTATTATAAACTAAATGGTGTGAGTTACATCATTTTTGGGTGGAGTATTCCTTTAACATGAATTAAATATGAAAAACATTACAAGCACCTTATAATGTGTGTCTGCATTGTATAAAGGCAAGGTCAGGTTGAATAAAGCATTGGCAGAGTTTGACCCAATATCCATCAAAAGTTTCATCTAGTTATAGCAGTTTTTTTTAATTATTATTATTATTTTTTTTTTGCAAATTAGAGTAAAATAGATTAAACCTTTAATCTTGTCTTTTTTTAAAATGTGAACCCCCCACACTGCATATCTATGCATATATATATGAAGTGTCTTATGTGAATTTCCCCTTGGGATTATCTATCTATCTATCTATCTATCTATCTATCTATCTATCTATCTATCTATCTATCTATCTATCTATCTATCTATCTATCTATCTATCTATCTATCTATATGTCTTATGTGTCACTGCTGTTGTACCTTTATTCCCAGCTGATAACAGGTAAGTAAAAGGAAGTTACCGCATCGGAAAAGGGCATAGAACAGAAACCCACTGCAAAGTTTAGCCTGCAGAAATAAAGTCAAGTAAGAGGACGTGGCAAGAGCCCACTTGTAGCAGGCAGATCATCTTATTTAAGTGAAATGTGGACATTCACCTTTCATCCATCTCTGTTCTATGTTGCTTTTCTTTTCTTTTTCAGGATATCCAACCTGAAATACACTTAAAATATGATATACTTACTTACAAAATATACCTACCTGAAACTACTTTAAATCTACAATATAATAGCCAACTTGAAAAAAGCTTCAGCTGATAAAATTTACAGGTTTGTCTTATACATGTAATAGATTCTAAGCATCAACCAATTATTGTTTTATATGCATTTCACAGAAGTTGCTTACAATCACATCATACTACAAAATAAGCACATTTCAACGATCATTTAAATATATTATAAATTATAGGGAAATAAAAACTGAAATAACCCCAAAAAAGATGTAAAACAATAATCTTATTCTACATGCCATTCCTCCATCCATTTTTGAACCGCGGTGCCTTGCTGTTAGTGTATAGCCTAGCATCAGTATATGAATTAATGCTCTACAGAGGGCCATCCATCACAGGGCACACTCATGCACACACTCTCACGCAATCATACAGGGCCAGTTTAGAGTCGGGATAAAAACTAGAGCTGTCTTTAAAAGATCCACACAGACACGGAGTACAGTATCTGCAAACTCCATGCAAACCGTCTGCTGGAACAGTACTATGCATCTTTATTGTACGCAGAAGCAGATTAATAGTAAGAATTAAGAAACAGTACATTAGGATCATCAACAGTACATCACATACAAAGCAGTTGCTAGAAATATCAAATAAATGCAAGTAAAGTCGATTGAAATCTAACAGAGAAAGCTGGTGTTTGAGTGGTAATGAGGAGTGACTGTCACAGACAGTCATAGTGAAATAGTCAGTGAACTCGTGATTGATGTTTTGCTTTAAATCAATTATATTTGATGGAATTAATTTTATGATTTTACTTTCAAGTCTCTCTGATTTTTATGCTGCCTTTACAGTAATTAAATATTCATGGATAAATGATGTTGAATAAATAAGCTTTTGTCTACCCTTTGCATCACTGCATGTCATCCATTTCAAGCCATTCATCTTCAATGGCATGAACAGTTGAGATCTCTATCTTGAATTCAAGTCTTTTTCCAGAATACACTGAATTATTTTCACACTCACCTCCCCCAAAAACCAGTATGCTTTTCTTCTAAGCTTCAAAATGCTACTTGCACCGCAACTAATGAATCTGTGCACAAATAAAACAAGTTTGCATGGGCTGAATGGCCTTCAGTGCCTTGAAAGCTTTATTATGCTCTTATCTACTTAGGCCTACTTTAAATACATCAAACGACTCCCTAGATAATGGATTATAAATGCTTTCAATTTTAAAAATGTATATTTTATTAAGCGGTGAGAGCAGTGGTCAGTTTTTTTCCCTAAATAACAATGATCTTGGTTATCCTTCCAATTGTCAGAAAGTGGTAAAATTTAGTTTTTTTGTGGTTTTAGAGGTAGTGTTTAAAAGCCAAACAGCCAACCCTGACATTGCACTGTTGAATCTTCGCTGTGAACAAATAAAGAAAATAAAGGCACAATTCGCTTGATAAGTAAATTAAATTGTGTTTACATTTTAACAAATGCATGTAAAAAGTAATACAAAAGTGTTCTTTTCTTGTTAACAAAACAAAGTTGCAACTGGGTAAATGCTTAAAATTATACAAAAACTGTATCTTCATCTTCTTTGTGTGAATCATTTTCAGAGGGAAATACCATCTCATCCCAGGCTGGCTCCTTTCTTGTGCCCAATACTGCTGGCAGAAATTTCATCCCCGCCAAACCAGAACTAAATGAGTGGGTTAGATGAAGGATGGGTGGAAATTTAATAACGGGAACCAAAGATAATCGTCAAATCATTTACAATGCATACAACAAGTTCATGTACAGTATGCACAGTGCTAGACAGTAAATGGGGAAAATTACTTTTGATCTGGTGATCCATCCAAGATCTGTTATTGTGTGCTATGGGACAAAATTCTTAATTACTTTTTTTTTTAATGTTGTTTATTAATGGTTTGCTATTTTCTATATAAATTCTTGCAATCTTGAATGTGCTTGTTAGAACGGTAGCAAGTATCTCACCTATAGTTTTTTTTATTCTTCTTCTATATCACCCCCCTTTCCTTTCTTTTGTCTTATTTACATTTTGTTTTATAGGTTATTAGGTGTTATGTTTCTGCCAGGGTTCCTCCCTATTTATGTTAATATTGATGTTTATTTGTATTATCTATGTAAGTATGAATTCTTTATCAGTATGGTCGATTATTTAGTTTCTATACAGCTATGTATATTCTGTTATGTTCCTTGTTTTTTGTGGGTTGTTCTCCAAGTGGCTGAGTCACCTGTTGATCACCATCAATGGACTGCCCTCAGCCTTATAGAGGATTACAGTCTCTTGCAGTCCACTGAATGCACTGGCATTGGTGAATTCTCGGCTGATTTATTGCTTTTTTCATTATTGATTTCCTGGATTTTAACCTCTGTGCTCTGTTTTTTGATCATTCTTGGGATTTGTGCGTTGGGTCTCATCTGCTTCTGAATTGCCTAGTTTTTGAAGGCGACTCCTTTTGTGCCTTTTGTGCTCTTTGGAGGTATTTGTGTAACAGAGCATTTTGAAAAATATATAATTTTTTTAATTTATAAAAATTCTACATTTGCCTTTTTGTGACTACTCAGAGTTTGACACTATTCTATCTTGTAGTGGGCATGTTGAGTAATTTTTGACCGTTTTGTGCTTAGAAACCATAAATTCATGATGATAGGGTCATGATCGTCACATGTGCAGAGTACAGTGACATTTTTATTTGCATATACTAAACAGCAATGTTTACAACTTTACTCCGGTACCCTTACCCTAATTTGTGTTTGCTTGTACGGGCACAATCGTATTGATAATTAAGATTCTCAGGTGTGGTGGCCATTAGGGCTGCTGTTAACTGACAGGTTTATAAAACTGAGGCCTTCAGCTGCCTCTGCAAGCTGCTGTAGTATCAATTGTTCTGCTGAAGCTTTGGCTTACTGCTGTGGTTGTCTCTGTTGCAAAGGTTTTTTATGATTTTTGGATTATTTGACTTTAGACTTTCATTTTATATTTAAGTAGTCCTGCAGAGCCAAATGAATAATATATACATCTGGAGACAACCATGAGTGAATTTTACTTAGAAATGGGTGGAAACAATTACACGGCTAACTGAGCGTCACATTTCTAAACCATTCCAACACCTCATGAAGATGGTGCTCAAATCAGAGGTGGTGGTTTTGAACTGCAAAGAACAGTGATGCTCTCATTAACTGGGTCCAACTGAGAGCAAGCTAGTGATCACAATAAACTGCTACAACCAAAAAGTCTCCTAAAAATACCCCTATTAAACATATAAATATGTCATGTGTGCAACATAACCTTTTGCAAAGGGAAAAAACCTTTCTGTAAAATCAAATTATACATTGGCATTCTGAAAACATCAATGAACTAGTGGTAATAGTGAATGATAAATTGGTGTAAATAGTGACTGTGCTCTTATGTAGTTCACAAGTACGATAATGTCAATCTAAAGATGAAACAACTGGCAGATACATTTGTGGAAATATGATTTAAAAAATGTGCACTCAAATGTAATTGGTAATTCACACCCCATTAAAAGAAGGTGGAAAGGACTGCCTTTAAGAGATTTGATAAGAAAGAGCCACACGAGATGAAGATTGTGGCACTCAAAACACCCAAATCAGTTAATGTGCTTAATGATACTGACACCACTCCAGCAAAACCTCAGGCAAGGCTGCACTCCAGATATGAAAATAAACATAAACCAAGGAGCAAACCCTAGCTGAAAAATATAATGTAACGCCACATTGCTAGGGACAGCTACTGGAAGTTGTGGCAACTGACATTATTGGTGCAACGGTATTTTAATCAGCTTTGCTCTGATGATAACTGTCATAGATTCTGGATTCTTTAGTGAGTGCTAAGAAAGTGTCTAGCCTTTCCAGTTTTCTCTTTTGGCCTGTTTACATTTGATTTTTGATTCATGTTCATCGCCTGGTACTTGCAGTAAACACATTTACCTTCAGATAGTGCATATAACTAGGTGCTTTAACTCACATTTAACTATATAAGGTAACTCAACTTGCTAGCATGAAACCTCAGAAGTGATACAGGGAAAGAATGAGTGAGCCACCCAATCTGCCAGAGCACAAGTGATAGAAGGTCTAAGGTAATTTTATTTGATTCTGTTTCTTTCTAATTCATGCTCTATCAGCATTTATTCCTGTCTGCTTTAACAATAAATTATTCCTTTCTTATGTTTGTGTATTTTTTGAAAATATTCAACATGTGGAAAGTTCTCCTATAACATCAGAAAGAGGTTAATTTTATTTCATGACTCTTTAAGGGCCTTCTGTCTCACATTGCACTGCCTATTACACATTGCAACTTCGTATTTACCTAGATTTTTTGGCAAGATGTGTAATTCCAATAATACCCTTAAAGCCTCTGATTGATCACATTTATTACATTATTCATTCCATTTTAATAAGGTACAGTCAAACACCAGTATTCATTGATTTGATGTAGCAGTTTTGGATGTTTAATTCTTCAACTTCTTTCCACAAATTTGACTTGTAATTAATTTTTGTCATAATTTTTATTTATTTTTGCACCACTATTTTGAATATTTTTTCAGGACAGCAGCTACTGTATATTGCTCCACTGCCCTCATACGACAAAATTAAGTTGTGTTGTGTGATGTCATCACCAAGCCAGTATAAAAGATAGAGGAGTATTACCTAAGTTCTTCAAATTCCTGGATTCTGTATTTAGATACTAAATAATTTTAAGGAAACAGTCTTTCATGTATTTTTTGAGTTTGAATTTTGTTTTGAGTATTGGAACTTAGTGTTTTGGCTGTTGTGGTTTACTTTGGTTTTGAAGTTTGCCTATTTTTCAGACAATATTTCTTGCTCATCTTCTGTTTTTTTTAGTTAATTCTGCCTTGATTTCAACTGTAATAGAACATTCACTTTGCATGCTTTTAGTAATTTTTATTTTTTAATTGAAAACAGTGATCCAGTGGTTAGTACTCCTGTTTCTTGTGTCCAATTTTGGGGATTTAAATCCTCCACCGAGTCATTGTCTGTATGAAGTTCCAGTTTCTTAATGTGTGTGTCGGATTTTCCCTAATGTGCATTTTGGGTTTACTATAAATTGTAAATTGTATTTTATGTTATAATAGATTTGATCATTGTGAGTGGCAGGATGTCTAACGAGACATTTAGGAATTAAGAAAAGAACGGTCAGTTGTACCCTAGATCAGCACATGGACAAGCATGAGGTCAAAGTCAAAAGACACACATAAGTTCAAATTACCTCCAAAACGTATCTTGTGTATTCCATCCATTATCCAACCCGCTATACCCTAACTACAGGGTCACGAGGGTCTGCCGGAGTGAATCCCAGTTAACACAGGGGGAAAGGCAGGCAGCAAATCCTGGACAGGGTGCCAGCCCACCGCAAGGCGCACACACACACACACACCAAGCACACACTAGGGATAATTTAGATTTGCCAACACACCTAACCTGCATGTCTTTGGACTGTGGGAGGAAACCAGAGTAACCGGAGTAAACCCACGCAGACACGGGGAGAACATGCAAACTCCACACAGAGAGGACCCGGGAAGCGAACCCAGGTCTCCTAACTGTGAGTCAATCTTCTGTATTTTTTTTCCTAATTTTTTTTTCAAAGTTTGGACATCTGCTTAATAAGAGCGGCCATCTTACATAATATATCATGGCACGTGCCTAGAGATAGCAACCAGAAACATGAAATGGAAGCATCCATTAAATCTAGAGACACAAAATTTCCCCATGAAAAAACAAATATATAAGGAAATAATATTACAGAAATCCAAAAATATTAATATTACATGTTATTAAACAAACTGAAATAATAGGGAATTTTAATGAATTCTTAACACTATGTGAGTGTGGAAGTATGGATTGGTGATTGGGTCACCCATTTCAGCAATCCATTAATTTGATAAATAAATTTAAGAAGCTTATATTATAATTTTGATCTTATCTGTTGTCAGGGATAGACACTTGGGCCAGTCTCTATCTACCTACAGTGCATTTTCATGTCATTTTATTATAATTTTGTGTATTATGTGTGTTTGACACTGTGCAAGCACCTTCATGACTCAAAGCTTAATATGTCCCTGAAAAATCCAGGCAAGAAAAAGAAATCACCCTAAGTCAAAGTACATGACACGTTACTTTTTATGGCAGACTGTGCTGAATGCAATGCAGACAAAGATGGAGAAGGAGATGGAGGCAAGCCCTGCTCAACAGAGTTTTGATGGCATGTAAGCATACATAAAATGTTCTGTAATCAAGGAAATTAATAATGAAGCTAATGGAAAATACAAACAAGAACCTCAATCAGAATATAAATATTTTTAGCAGGAAATGCAGAAACAATGGTAGTGCTCAGATAAATGGTTATAACAATCTTAGAGAAATTGAATAATATTATTAAAAATCAACAGAAAAATGAAAGAGAAGGTTGCATTCCACAGCAAAAGGGGACCAGCCCTTGACAAACTCACACAAAGGGCAAATGCTTCCTTGCTTCAAGTCTGTGCCCACTGGACTGGAATCACACCAGGCAGCCTGACCACAAACTCAAAAAAGGTGGGTTTACCTTCCTGCACAGGCTCAAAATGGGGCTAAAGTTCTTAAATAATAAAAGTCTCTAAATGTTCACAAAAATGGAGATGAGAGAAACCAGGAAACCTCTGATGACAATACAAAGCAAGATCCTTATTTTCAAAGATTTATCCAAAAAGAATTAAAAAAATATAGACAGAAAACAAAAATGAGCAAAATAGGATTTGCATAAAAGGTAAAAAGCACAAAAATCCCATAACCACTAACCAGTACCTTATAGTGAAAGTAGGGGACAAAGGTCAGGGAATCCAATGAATGAAAGCAAAGTTAGTCAAAAACAATAACTGCTACCATTATACCAAAGGTGCAGAATATTCTAGTGCTGCTGGGGTCAGATGCTTGATTAGGTGGTGCACCACCTTAGGTCATATATACAGGAAGCAGTGGTAGATTACAAACAACACCACCTGAAAACAAAATAGCGAAGAATATCATGAAATTAGCAAAACACAAAACAAAAACATAATAATTTGAAAACATAAGTTAAGTATAAGTCAAATAAATGTATCTCTGTAGCATTAAGGAAACATAAGTGAAGTGCAAAATAAGGAACGTAACTAAAAGTTGAAGCTGGCAGTTGATGAGTAAGAAATTGCTGAATCAGAACTTATGAAATCAAGCAGGTAGTCAGGTTGAGCTAGCCAAGAATAGGTGTGAAAATCTTGACTTATTCTTGGAAAGAGGAACTAAACATTCCATGAGACTAAAGAATGTAAGTGATTAAGGTTACGTGCACAGATAAGTGACCATTGCCACTTACACAGATATAGCCATAGGAGAAGTGAAACACTGGTTTGAAATGCACCTCTACATGACATCCAGTTTTTTCCACCCTCTCAAACATACATCATATTTACTGTTGGGATTAAAACATTTAGAGACTTGTACATACAGTAGATAATGTCTTTGCATCCTATGAGAAATTAAGCTTCAAATTTAACTTCTCATCAACACGATTTTTCCACTGCTTTCAAGCTAGAAACTTTGCTAAACAGAACCTGCCCAATTTCCCTCTCTTTCCCCCATTTATATTCTACAATAAATATTGATCAGTCTTGAAGGCTCAGATAGCATCTCTACAATTTATAAAAACAGTTTAAAGTCCCATCCTTTCAAATATCCCAGGGCACAATGGGGAAAGGATCTTTCACTTAAGATCCTGTGGAAAGCAGCCATGCACAGAATACACTCTAGCTCCATATGTGCAAAGCACTCAATCATTCAACTTAAAATCTTCTGTCAAGCGCATTTATCGTGTTTAAAATTATCCATAATGTTTCCAGGGCAAGATTCAACCTGTGAACGTTGCAATCCCGCATTAGCCTCATTGAGTCGCATGTTTTGGAAGTGCACCAAATAAAGATAATTTGAGAAAAAAGTCCTATCAGACAGGCTTGGTGTCACAATCACTCCTAACACATTAGCAGTTGTGTTTGATGGGCTTAAATTGCAGAAGGACAAACATTTTGTAACTGCTTTTTCCTCATCGCTAACATGTAGACTTATCCTGCTTAACTGGAAGAATTCAAGCCCACCACTTTTAAATTAGTGGGTAACTGATGTTCTATACTATATAAAATTAGAAAAAGTCAAATTCTCACTTCGAGGATCTGTTCAAAACTTTATTTAAAATATGACAGGATCTAATCTATAACATTTTATAATAAGCTTTTATATCAGGGAAAAGGGTACTCTTCTTTCCTTGCTGCTTTTAAATATTTGCTTTGTTGGTTGGGTCTCCTCTTTCTTTTAGGTGGGGGTTGAATTTTGGTTTGTTAAGTTTGACTAGATTGCATGGAATGTTGTTTGCTTTTAATTAAAATCAATAAAATATAGCAAAGCTAGCTAGTAACTGATGTAAGGCATTTTGCACCAATCAAATCAAATCTCTGATATTTGTAGAAATAGTGTAACCACATGCTGTGTAAAGAAATGTTTGCTGCATCTTGTTCAGGGAACATCTCTTAAGCAGCTTGCTGTGACTGGGGCAGTCCATCTTCATGAAAAGAAATAAAGACACATGATTAAGCTTCCTCCTGCCTGGTTAATTGACTAAACCCAAATTATTCCAAGGTGATTTCTTCCACGGTTTCCTGGAGTCCTCAGGAACTAGACTAGGATCCTCAGGAAAGAAGAGGCTGACGAGATAGTTACATCTGGTGGGACCAGTTTGGAACCCATGACGGAGTGGCCGCAACAACTCACATTGAGCAACAAATCCGTGGCAGGTTAGAGAAAGCTTAATTTAAGACTCAAAAAAAATTTTTGAATTGGGTTTGGACGGCATCAAAGGAAAATTATAAAAGCCATCTTCTGGAAAGAAAGGGAGAAAGGGTTGGCTGGATGTCAAATTAGAGCTCCAGGAAAGAAATAACAGGTTGCAACCAGGTGGGAGGTATTTTCCCAAAGGAAAGTATAAATCAAAGGATGATCTATGTGTGATTGATTATGAATGGTTTGCTTGGTGTTTATAGAACTAATAAAAGAAGTTTGCTTTGGAAAGGTCAGTGGCTGACACAATGGGGTCCATAAACAGTAAGGGTTTGAAAGAGGTGGAACCAAGAGATATATTAAACTTAGAAGTGTGGGTCAACAATACTGAACAGAATAATAAATAAGTAGCAGAAAAATGTAAGGGAGGCTCTCCTAGGATATATGTAGCAAAAAACTGGACTGAAGTTTGGCAAGGAATACAGCAAATGGCATAAACAGACTTATGGCAGATGGCTGAATGAAGGGTCATGAGATTTGACAGAGGTTCAAGTGGTGAAGAAAATACTGTTGTCAAAGGCTGGCACAGGGTGTTGAAGTAGGGGATCCTATAGAATGGACAAGTTTGAAAAATGGGAAGGAATGTAAGGTAGATAGTGTAAAATGGAAGGATTTAATATTATGGGCCAGACAGTAAGAAAAGATTACAGACTGGTAACAAGAGGGGATAGGTAAATGGAGGTGCAAGGATGGCATAGAGAAAGTGGAGATAATGAAACATGTAGTTCGGAGATTTATGGAGTCTACTCCATCACATCTACCAGAAAACACATACAGATTTTACATGGCTAGATTTGGTTCTACAACAGTTGTGAGCCCAGGGAAAACAGGGTTTTGGCTGTATTTGAGGGATCAAACCTCTAATCACTAGAGACCACTAACCACTAGAGTCGAATGGTTCACCCTAAATCACAGTATCAGCCACAAAAGGTACAATATCTTCTCTCTCAAGAAAAGGAAGAAGGCATAGTAAAGGTCCTGATACGACACACAAGACGAAAGCACTAGCATAAGTCCAGGCCTACATCAAGTCCTTTTGGCAACACCTCATGCAATTTAGATCTAAGGCATTGAGTCATAGGTTCATCTTCACCATCGTAGAAACACTTCAGTGTGTAAACAGACATGAAGCGGAAGTGGTTGACCTAGTTAGTGACTTATTTCAGAGTTGTTCATTTTATGATTGCACCTATCACTGTCCTTTTGTTTGTTTTCTATATGAGTACCTCTTCTTATAGTCACTGCTTGAGTGGCACAGTAATGTTAGGACATAATATTTGAAGTATTCCCAGCCTAGAGATTCTTCACTCTCCCCTATCCCCTTATGCTTTAAGCTCTCAATTGTGCTTGAACATAAACTTGATCCCTGTGTTTATTTAGATTCTATTGGACAGGCAAGGGACATTTCTAATTAGTTCAAAGCTTGGAGTTAAATTTTAGGTGGATCAGAATCAATCCTGGCACGGATAACTCCTAATAAGGATTTAGAATGGATTAATCACATATATTATAACCAGCAATTCTTAATTATAGAACAGATACTTTTAAGGTTTAGGAGAACAATTGCATGCTTCAAGTCAAATGACTTGGGAAAAAAAGAATAGCGCTTGATATGTTGTTAGTTCAGCAAGGAGGTGTACTGTATGTGTTATGTTTCAAGATGCTTGCTGTACATTTATTACAAATAACACCACTCCCAATGTTTCATTTACTCTGGGTTTAGAAAAGTTACAAGGTCTTCCTCATGAATTAAAGCAAAATTCTGGCATCCAGAATTGGCAATGGACAAATTGGCTTGAGCAGTGGCTTGAACATTGGGATGCCTGCTTCTTCTAAATAGGCTTAGCCATTCACATGGTGTTAGTGATGATAACTATAATTTTTTGCTTGCCTCTTCTTAGATCTTCCATTTCTAATATGTTCTCTTGTCTCCTTGTTACTCAAATGCTTGATCTGCTGGGACAGGAGGACATTTATCCCTCTTCTCCTCTATTTGAAGGCGAAGACGATGACGTCTATGTGTGAGCATCTCATGCTTAAAAAGGGGGAAGTATGTAAAAAAATTTAAGTATAACTCAAATAAATGTATCTCTGTAGCATTAAGGAAGCGTAAGTAAAATGCAATACAGTATAAGGAACTTAGCTAAAAGCAGAAGCTTCCAGTTGCTGAGTGTAGTAAGAAGTTGTGGAAGCAGAGCTTGTGAAATGAAGGAGGCAGTCAGGCTGAGTTAGCTAAAGTGTGAAGAATTATCTTTGGAAAGAGGAATTAAGTATTCCATGAGAACAAAGAATGTAAGCGTTTAAGGAAGAGTTTAAGGTTACGTACACAGATATGTGACCATTGCCACATACACAGATAGCCATAGAAGGAGTGAAACGTGTTTGAAATGTCTAGAATATACCAAAAGTAGCTAGTAACTAATGCAAGAGCATTTTGCACCAGTCAGGTCAAACAAGTGATGTTTGTGCAGCATTTGACACTGTTAATAATGAAATCCTCCTCATGTCTCTCATCTGTAGGGATCTCTAGCTTAACGCCCTTCAATGGCTCACATCATATCTCTCGAATAGGCAACAGTTTGTCACACTCGGCCAATATAAATCCTTCACCTCACCTGTGTCACGTGGTGTCCCTCAGGGTGTCCTTGGGCCATTACATTTTCTACTTTATATCCTTCCTTTGGGTCAGATTATTTGCAGACATGGCCTTACCTTCCACTGTTATGCAGATGATATACAGTTATATCTTAGTACAGACTCCCCTGCAGATTCACCTCCCAGCACACTCACGGACTGCATCACTGATCTTAAGCTATGCATGGAAAATAACTTTCTCAAAATGAATGCCAATAAAACTGAAGTGTTACTGGTAGGTTCACACTCTCAACTTTCTAAGGGATCCAATTTCTCTGTTTCTGTTGATGGTACACTTGTCAAACCTGCTCCTGTTGTCAGAAATCTTGGTGTTTTGTTTGATTCATCACTTAACTTTTGAGCTACACATTAGGTCTCTTTCCAAAATTTCATTTTATTATCTCTGTAACATTGCCCGCCTCCATCCATTTCTGTCCTTTAATAATGCTAAAACTTTGTTTCATAATGTATTGATTACTGTAATTCCCTCTTCATCAGCCTCCCTGCAAAATATATACAGAAGGTACAGTACATTTAGAGCTCCACAGTCAGAGTTCTCACCCTCGCAAAGCATTTTGCTCACATCTCCCTTGTTCTCTCCCATCTTCACTGGTTACCAGTTCCATCAAGGATTAAATTCAAGATTCTGTTTCTCACCTTCAAAGCCCTACATAACCTTGCCCCCATCTACCTCACTCAGCTACTAGCTCCTTACACTCCTTTTTGCTCTATCAGGTCCTCGAGCAGTAAACTCCTTACTGTCCCACGCACCAGACTCTCTACCCTGGGAGGCAAGTCCTTCAGTGCCATAGCCCCTCAGCTCTGGCACTCTCTTCCTCACTTTCCTCTTCTACAAACCTTTGTCTTCTGTGTAATTTTTTTTTACTCTGTATGTAAAGTGACCTTGAGTTTTTGAAAGGCGCTTTATAAATGCAACTTATTATTATTTATTATTATTACAAAAATGCTTGCTGCATCTTGTTCAGGGGACATCCCTTAAGCAGCTTGTTGTGACAAGGGTGCTTCCTTTTCCTGAAGAGAAATAAAGACAAATTATTAAGATGCTTCCTGCCTGGTTAATTGACTAAAGACAAATTATTCCAAGGTGAAAGTGACTTCTTCCTCAGTAAAATGATACAAAAAATTATATTTAAATAACAGCACAAAAATTACATGAGCAAGAAATAAACTTGAGCCAGTGCAACAACCCTTGAAGTACCATAAGACTTACTTGAATTGAGGTACTCTCTTTCTTATATGATGTCCCCTGACTGCAGTGCACAAATTGTCAAAGGCATCAGCTCTTATTGACCCTCATTGAAAGATGGGCTAACTTTAACTCCTCCTGGGAGGTGGGATCTTGGTACACAGAGGTCCAAATTGGGCTAATCCATCCATCCATCCATTTTCTGACCCGCTGAATCCGAATACAGGGTCACGGGGGTCTGCTAGGGCCAATCCCAGCCAACACAGGGCACAAGGCAGGAACCAATCCCGGGCAGGGTGCCAACCCACCGCAGAACACACACAAACACACCCACACACCAAGCACACACTAGGGCCAATTTTTAGAATCGCCAATCCACCTAACCTGTATGTCTTTGGATTGTGGGAGGAAACCGGAGCACCCGGAGGAAACCCACGCAGACACGGGGAGAACATGCAAACTCCATGCAGGGAGAACCCGGGAAGCAAACCCGGGTCTCCTAACTGCAAGGCAGCAGCGCTACCACTGCGCCACCATGCCGCCCTAATTGGGCTAATATGAAAGCTAATTCCACTTCTAGTCAACCTACCTTCTCAACATATGCTGTATAAATGACAACCTAGCATTGCACCTGGACTGCATAAAGGGAGAAGTGCAATGAAGGTTAGGGTTCTAGATGAAAAGGGCTTTGTGTAAAGTCCAACATTTTCCTTTGAATTTCTTGTTTCGTAAAAAAGGAACATGTTCTTCATGATTAAATTCAAGAGAAAGTCTAATAATCTGATGCACAACTGGGTATGAAAAATTGGATCTTCAGGCTCCCTACAAACAAAATCAAACCTTAAGACATTTCCTTATAAATACAGTGGTTAATTGAGTCTTTTATAACACATTTACATTTATTCTTTGGGCTCCTTTTTTAAAAACAATGCAGTATTTTGGGGTATTTTTCAAGCCTCATCCACTGCATTTTACTATGTTTTTTATCTGTTTGCCACCCCTTCCCCTGCTATTTGCACTTGCATATGTTCTTTACTGTTTTAAAATCTCCAAGGAGGACCCGGAACCCCCCACTGTGTGATGGTATATACCCGTATCACTGTAAATATCTCTGAGGGGACAACCAGGCTTTATGGTATGTATCAAACCCTCTTGCTCTGACAACACCCCCTGCCTTTCAGTGTGTCATTTTCTCTACCTTAGGTATTGGGCTATTTCTTTGGGCAAATTCAGTATTTTTAAGTTTTACTTGGGATATACATTTTTTAACAACCTGGCATCCTGCTAGCAGTGATCTGTTGCTCCATCCAAGCTTATTTTTTTAACTTTAATGGGAGAACTTAACTATTAGCTAGCAAAACAAGTTTCACGGCCTTCTTGCAAGCTTTCGAGGCAACTCAGGCCCTTTTTCAGTCAAGATGAAGAATGAAGATGAAGAAGGGGCCTGAGTTGCCTCGAAAGCTTAGATATTGTAATCTTTTTAGTTAGCCAATAAAAGGTGTCATTTTGCTTGGCTTTTCTCTACATTCATAATGGCTAACACGGTACAACACCCTAGTACTATGGTCTTCTTGAAAACTTATGATACTGCTGGAATAGATTGTGGTGCTCCATAACCTTATATTGAATTAACTGGGTCAAGAAAGTGACTGAACTAATTAATACGTTTAAAATATTTAAAATCAATCAATCTATCTATCTATCTATCTATCTATCTATCTATCTATCTATCTATCTATCTATCTATCTATCTATATATACTGTATATCTATATACACACACACATACATTTAGAGTACAAAAGATAATTGTGCATGTAGCTTGGGAAAACTTGGACAATCACAGTCTGAGGTACATAGCCCTTCTGAAAAAAGGATTTTAGTTATACTCACATGGCCTGCATTTGGAAACTCCCTCTCCCTTTTCTTGATCATCCTCAAAAAGGAGCAGACATAGATCAGTCAACAGGAAGTTTAGGTAACACAACCAGGAGCAAAATATTTAATTGGCTTACTGCAGGAACTGTCTGTGCCACACTAATTGACCCATATATCCCTGGAGCTTTATCAACAAAAGAAAATGCCGCTTGGTCAACAACAAGTCACCCTCGTAAACTGATCTATAACCAATGGCCAATTTGAAACACATGTTATCCAGAGATTTTAATAGGAAACTCAAAAGTAAAAAAATTTGCTCACAAAGATTAGCCACAAGCTAATAAATTGCCTCTCTTCCTCCGATTAAATGCTACAACCGCAAGAGCAAGTGTCGAATATCAGGGCAATTCTCTACTGGCTTTAAAAGGCAAAAGCTAAAACAACAGTTATTAGAATATAAAGTGAATATAAAGATAATTCACAATCAGAGCCATAGCGCTAAATAATAATGAATTTATTTGTCAACTGATTTTTTCAAAATATTAACTATGATGACAAACCAAAAAAACTTTCATTGTATCAAGAAACACTGGGGCACATTTTTAACATGTAAAGGTCAAATTTTTATTAAGTTAGTAAAAGAAAAGGCACCCTCAATAGTCTTCAATTTGTTTGAATACAATTCTCCCTTCTCCAGAGGGTTCTGCCAAATGATTCTTCATGCCTCTTGAATCCTTCAAGCCTGCAGAGATCCGCCGCAATCAGTCTAAAATTGAAACTCCACATGCTGCTAATGCCAAGAAAGGCTTCACTAATGCAATGCTGCTGTTGCAACTTGGATTTGGACCTAAAAACAGATTTCTGTGACATTCACTCATAAATAGTCAGACAGAGGAGTCGGACTTAACATCATAATTTAAATGCAAGAAAGAAATGCTCACGTGCCATTGTGGTAATGTGGAAACAGAGAGATTCACATTGTAGAACATCACAGTACACCAGTAGCGGGATGGCAGATGAGTTCACAATGACACTCATCCTGCTCTTCCTTTGCTTGCCCCTCTACAACCTTCACAAAAGGGTACACTAGAATGTTGTGAGCAACTTTCAATGAAGAATACTTGTATAAACTTTGAGCACCAGGAATAATTTATTGATGCATATTAAGAACATGCAAATTAAAAGTTAAAATATCTTTCAAGAAATAATAGGCTTATAAGATAATTATTGTCAAGAGTTCACAGTACTTACAGTACTTACATGTGCTTATCAACATGCAACACATTGCCACTCTCCAGTGCCATGATTAGAGAGTAGAAGTGCCTTATCTTGAACTTCTGTCTTCCTTACTGAGAATTTCCAGAACACATTTGTCATATATTAGCTGTGTAATCCCATGCTGTAAAAAGCCTGGGCTCCTAGAAACTATTGAAGTCATCAGAAAAAAAATTGAAATGCAGAGTCGACAGTTTCATTTTACGGACATGCTTGCCCTCCCTTGTCTATTAACGGGTAAGCGAGTTTCTCTCTTGTTTGTCTTTCCTCAGCGGTTTCACTTTGGCGACGGAATCGCTTTCTTTCAGCTTCATGCTGTAGCCTCGTACTTCTTTCTATTTCCGTTTCTTTACCTTATGGCCACCTTGCCGGCTCTTTGAGCTTCATGCTTTAGCCTCGCACTTCCAGGCTGGACAGATAGACACACACACTTCCACACGTAGTCGTTTATATATAAGATGTATACTGTACAGTGCCTATAAAAATTGGTGGTTTTCACATTTTATTGTTATTGTTGGATATAATTTGAGTTTTTAACACTGATCAACTGCAAATACTCTTTAATATCAAAGTGAAAATATCTCTGCAAAGTGGTCTAAATTAATTACAAAAATATAACAAAAATAATTGATTAGTGGTATAGCCAATTGGTTTTAAAAATCCCATATTTAGTTAAGGTGCGGCACGGTGGTACTCCGGTTTCCTCCCATAGTCCAAAGACATGCTGGTTAGGTGCACTGGTGATTCTAAATTGTCTCTAGTGTGTTCTTGGTGTGTATGTGTGTGTGTGTGTGTGCACACGCGCCCTGCCCGGGGTTTGTTTCCTGCCTTGCGCCCTGTGTTGGCTGGGATTGGCTCCAGCAGACCCCCGTGACCCTGTACTTAGGATATAGCGGGTTGGATAATGGATGGATATTTAGTTAAAAGGAAACCGCCTGTCTGTAGCCAAGGGGTTTTAAGTGATTATAGTCTAAATACACCTGTATGTGGAAGGTCCAATTTGTGGTGAGTCAGTATGACAACCTAGACTGAAAAATGAAGTCATAAATACCACTCCTAGGGAAAAGGTGATTGAAAAACACAAGTCAGGGGATGGAGACAAGAAAATGTCTGTACCTGGCCTAAGCACATCAGAAAATAGATGGATGGATGAAGTAGTATCCATACATATCTATTGGTAGGTGAAGTGTCCCATAATCTGAGAAGAATTCTGAATGCAATGGTTTCAACAGTGCAAGCAAAATTAGTGTAGGTAGTTTGGGCATGTAGTAATGATGCCCACGTATTGCCTCAGTTTGGAGGTGT